>NW_017537217.1:78798-93529 GCF_001853355.1 Bactrocera latifrons | reverse complement strand
ATAATACACTTTGTGGATTTGTCTTTGACAGCGGCATGGTTGGAATATAGACGCGGCTGTACATTGAAGAATATTCCAAAGAAAAATGTAAAGGACTCCATGAGTTTTAGGATCGCTGTAGCAACAACATTGCTTTCTGCAGAACAGGAAAATACACAAGGGGATATAGCACGCAAACGAGGAAGACCGTCGAAGACAAAGTCAAGGGACAGCAGCCAAATAGCTTTGCGTTCTGAAAGTAACACAGAAAGCGACAATGATTCTATGTCGCCTAATCCGCCTAAGCATAAAAGAAATGCCCAAACCAACCACCGCCAGAAGTTCGTTTGGATCAAATAAGGCATTTACCGGAATTTTTAAATGTTAAAAGCGCAGGACGTTGCAAAGCCAACAATTGTGGTAAAAGTTCCTTTATAATATGTAAAAAATGTAACGTTTATCTCTGTGTAAAACGAGAAGCCAATTGTTTCTTGGACTACCACAAAAACCAATAAGTACAATTATAAAAGCAATTAATTTTCAATAAATATGCCACATAACTTGAGAGAGAATTGCATTTTTCATATAACAAATTTTGGTATCTTCCAGTGTCAATGTCGAATATAATCGACATGCCCTAACTGTAAATTGCGATATCACAGGTAAAAATAATTATTTTTTCGAACTTAGGAGCATTATATTATCTTAAAAATAAAGTTTTAGATTTTTTTTCCACCACAAATTATTTTTCCCACTGAAAGGCTTAACGAAACTTTCAGAAGTAATTTCTTGAAGGTACTATCTTAAAACGGAGGAATTCGGATTATAACCACGCCCACCTGATATACAAATGTTATGTTGAAATCTACTAAAAATGCTTTAATTTAGTAAGGAAAAACACAAGAAACCTTAAATCTCATGGCAGAGATGACACAGAGGGGTTAAATTCAAATTTAAAATGGGCGTGTCTCCGCCACTTATGGGTCTAAAGCCATATCTCAGAAACTACTCGACCAAATTAGCGAAATTCGGTTCGAGCCATTTCCGTAGCATCTATGGTTTGAAATTGGGCGAAATAATTTACAACCACGCCTACTTCCCATATACCACAATTGTGAAGTCCATCTGATTCGTTCACGTTATAGTATATGAGTTTAACAGTTTAGCAATGCCTTATTTTTTTGTTATTACAAGGATTTAATTCTTTAATGTTTTAACACTGTGTCTTCTTTTGATTACGGTTTTTTACGTTACTTTTCTTTAGAGAATTAACTCCGCGACTGGGCCAGTTATATATATATATATATATATATTTATATAAATTTTTAAAATTTCGAAGACTAGAATTTTTGTTAAAATATACTTCTTTATTATTTGACATTGGTCTTAAAACTAATTTTACAATTATTTTATTCTTAAAATGAAGCATTCGATAACGCGTACAAATAAGTAAATATTAATAAAAATTACATATGTAGCCGTTTAATACTTTTTCAAGTATTATATTTCAGTCATTGGCACTTATACTATGACTTAAGTACTTTCTTAAGAGAAGTAAAACAAAACGTACAAATATTCTTATTATTTTGACTTTTGCCTAAGAAAGGAAAAGTAATTATGTTTCTTGTTGTACTCATAAATTTGAGTTAGGTGACATGAAATTTAAGCCGCAATGGTTTTAAAATACAAATGGTCTACATCGCAAGTATCGTTGTTTAATTTTTTAGATAGCAACGACACTTGCATTTTCTTTACAAATATACTTACGAATTATGACCCTATGCCATAAAAATAAAAATAATAAAAACTCAAAATTGTTTTTAAAAGTTTGATTGCTTCTTTATTAATTGGGAGGTGACTTAAGACTAATTTTTCATTTTATTATCCGCATTAAAGAAACTAAATTTTCAGTTGAAATATGAACCAAAAACTGCCAGTAAAGCAGTTTTGCGATAGCTATCTAAATTATTTCTGTTGAAATGTTGTTGTGAGTGTTATTTTGCCATAGCCGCAGTCAAAGCATTTGAGCATTAAGCAAAATACTGTGTGTATGGTAGAATACGTCACTGCCCTTCCCTTAAAGAGAGGCCTATACTTGGGCTGGGATAGATGGGTACAATGTGGGCAATGGTGTCTCTTGTAATTCAATTTCCTGCGGCATATTCTGATTTTGTTTTCTTAATTTTTCTTAATATAGCATATAGCATATAAATGGATTTTGAGTAACATATTTTGAGTATAAAAATAATAAAATAAGTGCGGTGTTTATAATAATTATTAGTATATAAAGTGTAGGGTTTGTTGTGAAATGAGTTCGACAATATCATTGTGTTGAACAGTTTTGATTTTTGCATATAATGGGGTTAAGTCTATTTCTGGACTTAAAATGTTTTCACTTAGGATTATGTTATTAATTTCTATGTTGCATTTCACCGCCCTTATCATTTTGTTTCCTTCTATTTCTGTATTATTGTTTGAATTTTGACAGTTTTGTTTGAGACTGGTTTTGGTTAAATTCCAAGTAATGATTATATTAGGCTCTATGTATTTTATTATATCTCTTGTGTTTACCGACTTGAAGTTACAAATTGGACAACGTTTGATAATATTGGTGACGCATTCGTTGTTTATTTTTCTGTTTTCATTATTATAGACCTTATTCACTCCTTCATAATAGGATTGTGTGTCTGGGTAGGGGATTACTTTAATTTTGTTTGTTAGTAAACAGTTAGTAAGTATGTACGATATAATTAATAATTGATTATCATTGTCATTTACCCAAGTGGATGTTTTAATGCTTAAAATATTTTGGCTACTAACGTTTTCGAGTTTGCCATAATTCCATAATTTGGGGTTAAACAGTCCTAGTCTAGAGAGTTGCATTCCCATTTCTATGTCTTCTATACCAAAACTTGCATTTGTTCGTATAAAAAGGCGTTAATTTTGTTTTGAGTGTTTATAGTGTTTTCCATGTTTTGCTTTCCAGTGTTTATTATTGTATGGCGTCGTTTAATTCATGTACCCTCAGCGAGTAGAGGGTCCTTGCCTCTAATTAATTAGCCAACAAATAAATAAATATTTTGCACAGTAATATTGTTGGTTTGATTTAAGTATTTTTTCATTATCTCTTGTGGAATTATATGTGTAACTCCCCCGGGAGCAGGGTATCGAACGATCGCAGCGGCTTACTGAACAAAAGTTGAAAACTTCACAAGCACGAGCTAGAGAATCGAGAACGGTTTGAAGAACAAAGTATTAGAAATATACAAGCTCGCACTATGGAGACGAGCTCTGAGCATTCCCAACGCCTTTATGATCAAGAGAATGTGGTATGTGCTCTTCTTCTGAAAAAGTCAGTCTCCCCAATATGCAGGAACCGCCATAGCCAATCAAAAATGTATTGACAAATAATCACACACATTCTGTAGTACATTTATTAAACATCATACATTATAGGTACAATAACCTTTTTCAAATAGCGTCATTTGGCGCGAAAGAAATAAGGGAAGATTATAGTATGCCTACTTTTAAAATAGTGGGTGTAACGACTGTAACCGGATGCACTAATGCTATAACTATTAATACTTTACAATGCTATTCGTTAGTTATGTTAATTATTAAAAGCTGGACAATGTTAGAAGCTACATTATGTTAAGTTTACATTTTTGATAATTTTGAATTCACCACAGTTTTACTCAATGTTTGAATACTTATAACTGTGCTCCTTTTATATTAACTTTGCTCAATTTGACTATTTAAGTAACTTACTCATTGTTTGAATGCGTTAACTGTAATCCTCATATTTCACGTAGCTCAATTTGGATATTTAAGTACCCTGTTAATTTGAATTCAGATTCATTCGAACTGCGACCAATAAAGATTACGTATCTAAATTCTAAGCTGTGTTTTATATTTTTCTTTGCAAGCTACGATTAATATAACTTGGACACAAGTAGACAGCATTGGCCCTTGTGGCTAGTTTTATTGATCAAAGTCAAGTAGAATCACCTTCGGGATTAACTACTTCCCAATATGAGTATTATCTAATAGGTAACCTTCTACCATCATCAAGTCAAAGTCCACAATTCTTGCAAATCTATTTCATTTCAGATGCAGATCAGCTATCGTTACGGTAAAACATACAGTGAGTGCCACTCAAATTGGCTCACCAGTGAGMATTTTACAAAACGTGTTATAAGACCAAGCCTTATTTATTATTATTTATTTTGAATTGCTATTATTTTCCTCAAACCTCAACTAGTAAGCAATATAAGAAACCAAAAAGCATTGAGTGAGATGATGGTATTTTCAATATTTACAAGAAAATATCAAAACACGCCATAAAATCACGCGTCACTCAAAATGACCCACTCATTGAAATCAGCTCAGATAACTGTATTTTACTAAAACCGTTAGCAATTTTTTGTCTGTTTGTAAACTAAGTGTTTAGACATATTTTTCATCAGATCGACTTTTTAGTTCTGTATGCGATTTTGAGAGTGTAAGAGTGAAAGAGCGTCGGATTCTCACAAAAGTAAAATTAAATCCAGGTATAAGTGCTCCAAACCTTCGACATTACGTGAACAATTTAATACAAAATCCAGTGCAACAGCTATCAGAAGGGTTCTTCCTAAGGCTGGTTTATATGGAAGAATTGCTCGGCAAAAAACTATTCGTTAGTGAGAAAAACAAGAAACATCGTTTAGAGTATGCTCACAACTACCACATGAAAGGTTTTGAGTTCTGGAAAAGCATAATATTTGTGGACGAATCAAAATTTAACTTATTTGGATCAGACGGGAGGGTAAACAAATGCCGAAGACCAAATGAAGAGCTGGATACTGGACAAATTCCAGTATTTACAAATTTTACGAGAAAATCTAAAACAAAGTGCAAATAAATTGGGTATACATTTCACTTTTATCAAGATAATGATCCGAAGCATTCGGCCCATATCGTGAGAGGATGGTTACTGTATAACTGCCCTAAGGTCTTAAAAACACCCCCGCAATCTCCTGATTTAAACACAATAGAGAACTTATGGCATAAATTGGAAATTGAAATCCGGAAACGCGCAATATCAAATCAAAATGACCTCCAGACTGCACTAATGGAAGAGTGGGGAAAAATACCTCCAGACTACACAAAGAAATTGGTGGAATCTGTTCCTAATAGGTTAAAATCAGTTATCAATCAAAGAGGTTATCCCACAAAGTACTAATTTCTAATTATTTAATGATATTTTTATGCATTTTCTTAAATTTAAATAAGTGGGCCATTTCATGTGGTTCATATAATTCGATGTGAATTTCTTGTTTTGGGTAAATATTGAAAGTATTATTTTATCAATGAATATTTTTACGTTGGTTTTTGTTGGCTATTGTCTAAAAATTAAGACAAATAAAAAATATAAAAAATACAAACTAAGCTTTAGTGTTTATAACACGTTTTGTTAACTTCTCACAGGTGGGCCATTTTGAGTGACTCTCACTGTAGTTCTATAGCTAAAAATTTATTTAACAAACGAACTACCCCTGAGTACTGGTGTATATAGCCATAGTGTAGAAATTCTATTAAATTTTATTAGTTGTGTTCTTGGGTATCCCAAGAATGATAGTGTCAACAAGATAAAAAATCTAATTATTCAAAAAGTTACCGAACAAATAAGCAAATACCAATCGATAGACATCGGAGACACAGTCCATTTTCCCCAAAAGTTTTTAAGTTCATTAAACCTTTCTGAACTACCACCCCATGATTTGCCCTTAAAAATTGGAATTCCATCCAACTGAAAGACAATTTATTTTTATTTTTTTTTTCTAAAAGTTTACATAACAATAAAATTATAAACTAAAGATAACGCAGCGCTAGCATCGGAGGCTTTCGGCTGGCATGTTGACTAGGGCGATATCAAATGCGTCGGAGTAGGTCGGTATCTCTGAGGAAATTATATATCMTGCTAATATTATTGTCCATCGGGTTTTTTAACAGCTGTGTAGGGTTAATACCATTGAAATAGTGTAGTCTYTGGGCATCAAGTTTCGGGCAGCAATCCAAGAGGTGGTTAATGCTGAGTGAAAAGTTGCAGAACGCGCAGCGAATAGGAGTAGCGCCTTGAAGCAAATGAGATGTTGTAATAATCGTGTGGAAAAGCCGGAGACGGTTATATGGAGTTATGTAGTTTGTCGGAATGGTCGGAGAGAAGCAGGGTTTTGTACGACTGGGATTGATTGAGGAGTAGTGATGGCTATATCGGCTCCACTCGGATAGCAATTTTTTTTGCCTCTCATTATTTATATTCCAGTAGATATCCCTTTTAAAAAGAATGTTGGAAGTTATGGTAGGTGTAACAATCATATCTTTAGCGACCTTATCGGCAATCGTGTTGCCCTTTATCTCTGCGTGACCGGGGACCCACATGATTTTGATATTCTGGGGGAGTGAAATAAGGATGTCTCGAATGTTTTCAATAACGGGGTTGGTTTGGTTACATCCCTTAATAGCTTTAAAACATGACATACTGTCGGAGCAAATTATAAATKTTYCTTTATTTCGTAYGGAATAAAGCATCGCCTTGAATATTGCCACGGCTTCTGCTGTAAAAATCGAGCAGAAATTAAACAAAATACCATTAGTAATTACTTCTCCATGTTCTTTCACGACAGCAAATGAAGTCTGTGMTGATTTTGAACCGTCGGTAAAAATCAGATCCCATCCAGTGGATTTGTATTTAGCTGCCACTTCGAGGAAATTTGCCTTGTTTACATCGTTGGCAGTATTCGCCTTCCGCAAATGGACAAGTTCATTGATAAAAGAATAATTTTTAAACAGCCACGGCGGATGAACACTTTTGCGAATATGAGGCCTCTGGAGTGGAAGGCCGATATCTTTTGCGAATTTGATACATAAGTAAACGGATGTTTGCACTTTGGGTGGCCGTTTGCGCGAAATCGCTAATTGTTGGTCCTTTCTAAGAAGAGCGTTCGTTGAAAACATCAGCTTAGCGTAGAGTTTGCGAACTGAATCTTCGKMGTCATCGAATATTGTATTTAGCCCAGATTCTGCAAATAAATTATTTAAGGGAGTCGTTGGAAACGCGCGCAGCGATCTTCGAATTTTCAACTTATTTTTTTGCGTGATGTCCATAAACTTCCAAACCGTATTGTATAGTTGAGACAATAAGTGCCCTGGTTACGTTAATCAACAATGCCGGACCGAAAAATGAGCGCTTTGCGGAGAGGTACTTAACTATTAATAGTTTGGACATTAGTCTATCTCTTACATATTGGCAATGTTGTTGCTCAGTAGTAGTAAATTTAGACAGTAATTCGCTAAGAAAATCGAGAGACATCAGGGAGATGTGATTTTTATTAGACAAAGCATTAGAAATGTAGTGGTCAAGRTGAACAAGTGAGTTGATAGTACCCTGCCCTCTTTTGAATGCAACTTGKTTATGATGAAATAATTTTTGCGGGCATACCAGGTGAGTCTGGTGGCAATCATTTTTTCTAGCAATTTGCCTAAGCACGGGAGAAGGGAGAAGGGAGATTGGGGGTAACTGCAGACATCAAGGGGAGATTTACTAGGTTTGAGAATGGGAACTATCAAGCAGGATTTCCAAGCTTCGGGGTAAATGCCTGTAGGGTTAAGAAGGCGGGATAGTATAGGAAGGGGAAGGTTCTTGATAATGGGGTAAGAAATTCTATCGTGGCCAGGTGTTTTGCCTTTAACTGAAGAAAGGGCAGAGACCAGCTCAAAATGCGTTAAGTCT
The DNA here is from genome assembly GCF_001853355.1 of Bactrocera latifrons. Taxonomy (NCBI): domain Eukaryota; kingdom Metazoa; phylum Arthropoda; class Insecta; order Diptera; family Tephritidae; genus Bactrocera; species Bactrocera latifrons. The sequence continues at coordinate 85,779 of NW_017537217.1, read as the reverse complement.
TTTTCTAAGTCCTTGGCAGAGATCGAAATATTGCTGTGTGGAAGCGGGGATGAGGTTGGTTGCTACTTATTTGAAAGAAATTCAGGGGGGAAGTTGCAATCGGAGGAGGCCGTAGAAAAGTAGTTGGTGAACTCTTGAGCTATATCTAGAGGATATAGAAGAGTGCCGCAAGCGCAACTTAAGGCAGACATTGTAGAAAAAGAAGCCATCCCAGATAGTCTTTTGATGTCGGCCCAGATCCTTCTTGGGTTGGATGACGAGTTAATGCTGCCGGTAAATTTTTCAAAGCAGGCAGCTTTCGCAAGTTTGGTTTTGTGGCGAAAATTAGCATAAGCTTTTTTGTACTGAAGCAGATTGGAGGAAGACCTCTCRCGCTTATAGTCACTACCATAATGGAGCCGGCCTACGGGTTTTGCTACCTGATTGTGGGATAGATAGATTAGCCGCACTTCTGATGATTTTTTGGACGCGGGACGCTTCTTCGTTGACGTTGAGGGAAATGGGATAGGAGCTGCAACCATGCAGACACGCATCTTGGAACTTTAACCAATCAGCAGAGTCAGTCTGGTATTTCAGCCTCGGGCGAAATGTTGAAGGAAGACGGTTTGAAGGGAGTCTGGTAATAATGGGCAAATGACAACTGCCATGGAGGTCATCAATTACTAGCCAAGTGCATTTGGTAGAAAGGGAAATCGAACATATGGTGAGGTCAAGGTGAGTGAAGGATTTGTGAGTAGAGAAGTGAGTCGGGGAGCCGTTATTAAGGACAAAGGAGTTGGAGGCAAGGATTGAATCTTCAATTACACGGCCCTTAGCATTAAGCGAAGTGGAACCCCACATAGGGCTCCAGGCGTTAAAATCGCTGCCAAAATAAAAGGACTATCAGTTGACGGAAAAATACGATTAAAGTCAGTGGTTGAAAATGCTTGATCAGGAGGGCAGTAGGCGCAGACAATGGATATTTTATTGGGCGATTGAATTTCTAAGGAAGAGATGCGGGACTGGATAGGGTAACATTTGTGCGGGACATTTTTCTTCACTAAGATACCAATTCCTTGCTTACTAGATAAAATATGTGGCAAATTATGAAAGTATCCAACATAGGCCAAAGGGGTGCGAGCGTTGACCATGTACTGGAGGTGGGTTTCATTTAAAAGAATTACAGAGTAATTGTATGATTTAATTAATATTTCAAGATCGATGAAATTATTGTAATATCCGTTCATGTTCCACTGTAAAGCTACAAACATATGCACAAAAGAGAAAAGAAAACTGGTATTTGTTTTTGTTAAGTATATAGCTAAAAATATTATGAGTTAGAAATGTCCATATTATTAGTTTCTGCTGGATGCGAAGGTGGGGAAAGCGTAATTGAGTCATCGTGTTTATTAGTTGGAGATTGAGAGGAAAGAGGATAGGAAAGGGAGAGGAAATGACGTGTAATAGCGCGAGAGTATGTCTGTTAAGTTGGGAGAGTCAGATAGATACATATTGCAATTATTTTGAGAGAGTGGATTATCAACGATTGCGTTGGTTGCTGTTGGGTTTTTGTTAAATGATTGCGGATAAAGGTCAGCAGTATGAGAGTTAAGTGGAGACAAGATGTTCTTTGTGGAAGATGATGGTTTGGCTGAGTATGTATGTAATGAGTTGTTATTGATGGTTTGTGAGGATTTTGCGGGGTTTGAAGGGGACTTATTTTCGTTTGAGTCTGCAGTTGATTGTGGTTTTTCGTTTTTATTGAATTCGGGAGGCTTTAACACATTGGCAAATGATGAGGGGGAGCCGGGATTGTATTTTTGTATTTTTTATTGCTTCGTGCATGCTGCATTTTTCTAATGTTTTAATACGTAGTATTTCTTTAGTTTGTAGAAATTTTGGACAAGCGTTTGAGGAGGACGGATGCTCTCAAGAGCAGTTAGCGCACATTGTTCTTATACATTCGGTAGGGGAGTGGGGAGGGAGTTAGCAATTGTTACACATTGGGAAATTTTTACAGTATTTTGTTGTATGGCCAAGTTTTTGACACGACTTGCATCTCATGGGATTTGGGATGTATGGACGGACAGAAAGGATTCTCAATGCGACTTCAATTTTTTCGGGAAGATGATATTTATCAAATAATAAGAGAATTGAGCCAGTAGGCTTAGATACACCATCAATTATTCTATTAAACTTATATATAGAAGTTACGCCGTGCATCTTAAGACCCTCTACAATGTCGCTTTCAGGCAAATGAGTCAGGAATGGAGCAAAAATGGTTCCTTTTACGCTGTTCAAGTTATCGTGAAGTTTAACGGTGATATCGCACACTCCCGGAAGAGATTTAGCTGACAAAAACTTTTCTGCAATTTTCTTATTTTTGAGAAGCAGAAGTAAACTGCCGTCGCGAAGCTCGGATATAGTGTTAACATCTTTGCTAATGGCTAGTATACCTTTATGTACGGCAAAAMACGATAAGCTCGTTAGTGGTTTGTTACCTTCCAATGCTTTTATTATGATGAATTTAGGATCGTCGTTTTTTGTAATTGGTAGTTCTGGGAATAAATCCAGTGCAGTCCTTTCTGCTTTTTTTCGTTTAGGTCTGGAGCTCGGAGAAAGCAGGGCGAACCTGTTATCTCCGAGGTTAGAAGCTCCGGGGGGCATATTGGCAAATTGTTGATTTGTGTCACTGACTTTTTAAGCGCGGCTTAGTTAAGTAAACAACAAATGCACGTGTTTAATACGAATAGCGCTGATAAGCAGAATTGAAAACAAACACACTGTGTTAGAAACGTAACTGTTCATGCTGAGTGATAGTCGGAGACTGAAAAGACAATTTAATTATCCCTTATCACCGGCCCAGCAGCTGGTCAATTAGCTCATATACAGTGGATTCTGATGATTCCAAGTGATCTGCCAATCCCATTTAAACGGCTTCAATTTCCGACGAAAAAATTTTTCGCTCTAACTATGAACAAGTCCCAAGGCCAAGCTATCGAATTAGTAGGGATTGGTCTACGAAAATTATGTTTTACTTATGGCCACTCGCGGGTCGGAAGTCGTGAAAATCAATTTCTTTTACTGTCATAAAATAAATTAACTTCAAATAACGTTTACAGGGAAGCTCTAACTCAATAAATTATTTTTTAGGAGTCGTGAAAGTAATATATGTAGTAAAGGCCTTTTTACAAAAATAAAAAAAATAAAAATTGCTCCGTTCTGAACAATTTTTTTGGAGATTATATTCTTACCTTAAGCAGTAATCCATACCAAATTTCGTGACAATAYGACGTCAAATGCGAAACTTTTCCATACAAGCCCTTGATTCCGATCGTTCGGCTTGTTTGGTAGCTATATGCTCTAGTGAGCCGATCTGATATTACATTATTTCTATAAACAATAACTCACACCCAATTTCGTGAAGATATATCGTCAGTCAAATGAGGAAGTTTCCCATGCAAGCATTTGATTCCGATAATTCAGTTTTTACTACATTGTTGCCTTAGAAAATAATATATACTAAATTTCGTGAATATAGCTTGTCAAATGTGAATGTCTTCCATACAAAAACTTGATTCCGATCATTCAGTTTGTATGGCAGCTATATGATAGTTAACCGATCTGAATAATTTCATAGGAAATTACATTGTTGCCTTAGAAAGTAATCTATACCAAATTTCGTGAATATATCTTGTCGAATGCATGGCAGCTATATGCTATAGTAAACCGATGTAAACAGTTTCTTCGGAGATTACATTGTTGATTTAGAAAATAACCTGCGTCAACTTTTGTGAAAATATGATAATGATATCTTAAAACTGAGGGACTAGTTCGTATATATACAGACAGACGGACATGGCTAAATCGACTCAGCTCGACATACTGATCATTTATACATATACTTCCATCTGGATTTTACAGACCCTTCCATCTGGGTGTTACAGACTTCGTGACAAACTTAATGTACCCTGTTCATGGTATAAACATATACTTTCATGTTCGAATTTCCTTTAGTTTATTAGTTTTTAATGACCCCACGCAAAAACGAGGAAGTATGTGTGTGACAGAGTGTAGAATATTGTAACTTTTGAAATTATTGCTTAATACCCGCCGAAAACGGGGCGGGCTGCTAGTATTCAATAGTTAGCAGAGCAGCAATGCTGGCCTGGAGCTCGCTGACAGTGCGCTGTAGTGAGGAGTGTAGGACCCCACTAGTAATAGGATAAAGTTACTTCTTTATCATACTGCTTTGGGTGAATGGTTGCTGGAAACTGCAAAACTGGTTACCCCAATCACATCACATCACCATACTTTCTCACACCCAGCAAATTGTCTGGAAATAGTATTAGCCGCTGCAAAAAATTTTATTAGACTCCACACGTACATATGTATATACAAGTATATCTAAGTGATGGTATTTTGATCACAAGGACCGGCACTTCCAGCAATTCAATTCAGATCATTCGTGACTTTAAAATATTGAAATTTGGTTGATCATGAAATCTTTATAAATTTGCCAATATATCTATACAAATGTTTTCTGCTGAAAGGCTGTCGAAATCGACACTTAGATCTATCCCAGGCGAGGCTGCTGCTCCTGTGGCGACGAAACCGTCGCTGAGTAATTGCAGAAACAAGACAAAGACCCCAGTAGGTGTCTCCTCATCAGATACCAGAATGGGGAAGCCAACCTTTAGCGGAATCGCTAAAAGCGCTGGTGCTGTAGTACTTGGTGTGCTCGATCGCAGTAAGGAGGACAGCGTCATCTCCCGCGAAGAATGGAAGAGAGTAGCTTCGACTATCTAAAGGCTGTCTCTTATACACATCTAGATGTGTATAAGAGACAGGAATGGGGAAGCCAACCTTTAGCGGAATCGCTAAAAGCGCTGGTGCTGTAGTACTTGGTGTGCTCGATCGCAGTAAGGAGGACAGCGTCATCTCCCGCGAAGAATGGAAGAGAGTAGCTTCGACTATCTAAAGGAGGCAGTACCTCAGATGGAGGAGGCCAGAATGGAGGCCATGGACAAAGCGGATCTTCCTCTTCGCCCTAGAGCTGGTGTCCGGTTGGCGCCCGAACCTTCCACTGCAAATAAGATTGAGGAAATCCTGAGATACTGCAGCCCATCACTTCCCAAGCAGGAATGAAGAGTTTTAAGGGTAGAGTGAACCGACGAACCATATAGACAATCCATCGGTTCTCTCAACAAAACAAAGGGAGCTATAGTTTCGAAATGGTAGTGTTGAAAGTACTCTTAACGGATGCCAGAGCCAACGGCACCCAAGCTGCAGCTGCGGTGGGTAAGACTGACTGCGTTGATGGTCGAACGACCATGGAAACGATCCGAATCTCTCGGACGTGGCGAGTTCTGAGGGCGGTTCACCGATYGACAACTCCGTCTTCAGTCTCGAACAATTGTTTGAGGAGGTGTGGGTCGATCACAATATGGGCACAGAACTGGGGTGTGACACCGTAGATTTATGGCTTCTCACTCCATCCCACACGATCCACCTCCTTTACTGCTAAGGAGGACCTTGGGTAAAGCATCTCAGATATCGGTGTCATCATCCAACTCGCGACACCAAATCTGGGGTGGGTATCAATAATAGAGGTGGGTAGCTTTTTGATTTTATTGTTAACGAAAATCTTCGCATTTGTAATGGGGCAAAACGCTCCTGCTTTTGTGACCTCAGGAAGGGAGGAGGTTCTGCCCTTCACTCGGGATTGCCCCGCTGAACTTAAACTGGGGGGTTCTCGATGATCACTCCTTTTCTGGTCACATATGTGTCGGGCTTAGTCTAGTCGGAAAAGGTCCAATTAGAAAATTTTTCAGAAACCGCAGGACTACAGACTGGGAAGGTTACCGCAGGCCGCCAACGCGTCCAACAACMCCATTGATGTGGAAGAGTGGGTCGAAGTCTTCAGCTTGACGTGCAATGCTGCACTGGAGAGTTTCTGTCCACTGATAACACCGAAGGGCAAAGGCAACCTCTATGGTGGACTACGGAACTCTCGGAAATCAGAACGGGTTATGTGCTGACTTTCAATATACAATTCCGAGCTAATAAAGGCTAACAGGTTATCGCGGAAGAGCTTCTGTGAAGTCCTCTATCAGGAGCACAACATACTTATCTTAAGAAAGTCAGTGGATACTAGGGTGGGTCGATTCCGGACTTTTTTCGATACGAGATTCCTAATAGTGCGGAAAAGTTGCCTTAGTACTTCCTGTTTCCAATGCAACTTTTTGTTTTGAGATTGGATTGCATCTTCAACCCCAACTCCGGCCTTGAAATTTTGGAAATTCGCCTAAAATCGTGAAATTGTCTATCTAGCGCCTGAAATGCGCATCTCATGGCGAAATGTATAMAACAAAAGTTATTTGTCACGTCATTTGGTACCGAAATGGTATATGTGATCATGGCTGTAGGACGAACCGTTCCCCATATCTCAGCTAACCTATATTGGTCACCCAGAACCCACCGCGTGGAGGTGGCTGCTCTTCGGGTTCCTCCCAAGCCCAACCCAACCAACCATCCATATGTCAGGCTTGTTTTCGTCTGAATATGTGTCAAATTTATTGATAAAATCAGATTTTGTACTAAACTTTGGAACTTGTCGCCTAGATTTCAGTGTAGAGCGTATAAAACGATCAAGAGATTGKGGGCCAATAACTTTAGAAGATGCCTCTAACACCAGTTTGACTGTTCTCTCGACTGCCACGGTGTGAGAGGGGAATTCACTAAATTTCCATACCTCTGCAGTGTCACCCGATAGCCCTTTTATGAGTTCTTCGTTAGAAACTGAACAAAGAACTGGTGGTACAGTCAAGGTAATAGTCTTCCAGTTAATCATATCGCAATAATTATTAGCTTTGAAATTCAGCTTTGGCACTTTACTACATCTAACCCTTCCATTTACAATGACAGACTCTGCTTCTCTGGCTGCCAGAAGACGGTAAAAGGCAAACATTCTAAGGAGAATGTTTTCTGGAAGAGCAAAGA
>NW_017537217.1:75254-78378 GCF_001853355.1 Bactrocera latifrons | reverse complement strand
CTTTCAAATTTGACAACAGGCAACTTCTCACAAGCAGGGAGCAGTTTACCTATGTCGCCAGAGAATGTATTTGGACTCTTTGAGACACCATCTATGTGTTCGAAAAGAGCACGAAATGGAAGTTCGTTGAAATGTGGAAGATAAACAACCCACTGTAATGGCCCACCTATTCTTTCTTCTAGTTTCCGAATGGTTCTGCCTTTCCAACCCGTGTTCGTGTTGGTGCCATCAGCACCGACAACTTCTAGATGTTGCACATCAACTGARTTGTCTTSAAAATGTTGCCATATAGCTTGCGTCTCATCCTTAGCTGACCCGGAAGGAGAGGTGACGTGACCAAAGGAATGACAACCAGGTTCCGCTATAAGATAAATATGTTCCTCTTTGACAGTGTCGCGGTAGTACTTGTATTGTCTTTGCGGCCGTCAAAATACAGCCCATTTACAGAGTCAATACTTTCGGTGTTTTGGAGCTTAACTCCAACACTTTTTTTCCCCCGACTAATCTTGCATTTATCAGTGACAAAGCTAGCCTGATCCTCTGTTATCAAACCTGCTTTTTTGGCAAGCAGATGAAACAATCAAGGCCGCTGCTCTATCACTTACTCCAAATCTTTGCGCAGCTAAAGCAGTGTGTTCTAATACTAGTGTGTTTTGTTTGGTTTTAGAGGATGGAAGGGAAAATTCATCATCAGTATTGTTTTTGGAAGAATCCATGTGCGACGCACCTACATTGTTGTCGTCTGTATGAGAGTCTGATAGCTGATACTCTTCTGGTAAGTGTTGATGTTGAATGACGTTTTGAAAACTTTTCTTTACGTTAATTTTTCTTTGTAATCTTTTTTGTTTCAGGTAGATCAACACTTCCAATGCGACCAATTCTTCTGGTTCTCTGGTCCAAGAGAAACGGTTGTTCATTGATAGGAACTTTCTTTTCCTTTGGATAAGTGCAAGAAGAAAAATAAATGCATTTACAAGCAGCGATGTCAAATAACTTTCCGGCAGAAGAGACAAAGTCGTCTCTTTTAGAGCTCAAACCTGTTGGGTTTTTTAAAAACATTTTTTTAAGAGTCAGAAATTTCTTATGGTATGTGGTGAGATTTGTGCAACTCTGGTGTGTGAAACTATCAGCAGAGACGATTTTTTGAAAATATTTTCAACCTTTTTTGCAACTATTTCTGTAACCTCTTTACTCTTAGGTTCATAGTTGTCGCCTCGGAGTCGCCCTATACGAAATCTTTCAAACTAATAACAGAAAAGAACATCCTGGTAAGTAGGTAACTGGGACTCAGAGAGATTGTACGGATATATGCCAAACACAGGACATTTCTGTCCAAATTTAAATTTAAGTACAGACATTTTGAGTTCTGTGTTCTGTTGAGAGAATATAAGTGATAGCATTCGGCGAAATCAACGACAAGAGTGAAGGAACTCGATGAAAAAATATTTGTGTAGAGACCTATCCGAACGTGTCCTTTGACGTAGGTGAATGAATGTGAGTGATAGCACTCGGCGAAATCAACGTCAAGAAGTGTGGCCGCAAGCCGATTTTCACCTTGCGCCTACGGTTCGTCCTACAGCCATGATCACATATAGCATTTCGGTAGCAAATGACGTGACAAATAAATTTTGTTTTATACATTTTGCATTTCAGGCGCTAGGTAGACAATTTCACGATTTTTGGCGAATTTCCGAAATTTCAAGGCCGAAGTTGGGGTTGAAGATGCAATCCGATCTCAAAACAAAAAGCTGCATTGGAATAAGGAAGTACTAAGGCAACTTTTCCGCACTATTAGAAATCCCGAATCGAAAAAATCCGAAATCGACCCACCCTAGTGGATACTGTCCTGCATACTACTACATGGGACCTTCCTTGTTATCGAGGGAGCTTTCAACAATATACTGCTGGAGTCAGTCGTAACTGCTCTTGACGGTCTTGGAGTTGTATCCAACCTCAAGCGCCACATTCTAAGTCGTCTGTGCGACAGACTTATCCAAACAGAATGGGGCAGCGCGCGGCGTTCATAATTAAAGCCGAACGAAAAATTAAATTTTAAAATTTGTATTTATTGTGTAACTTACAGTTCGGTTGCTTCTTAAGAACTAACAACTTTCTTTAAAAATTATTTATATTTATATAGTTCTTAAATTTGCGACTGTGGACATAACACAACGTTAGTTGATCTCATACATATGTTTGTAAAATCGATTAAGTCAACGAAATTGATCGTTGCACAAGATTATTAAAATAAGCATAAATTAAAGTATCGATTTACTCTTGTAGCGATCAATGAATTTTGGTTGTTGTATAAAAAACAAAATGAATTTGGTTATTGTATAAAGTTGTTGTGCAAGCAAAGAATTGTAAATKCGAAAATCAATGAATTTTATCGGTCTGTAGTTTCGTTGTGTAAACAATTGAAAGTGTTTATTTGTCATTTGCTCCAAATTATTGGGCGCGAGTTCAACGACTCATTGAAATGGGAAGTTGACATAACTCCTCCCCTATTTGACTGAAAAGTCTTCTGAGTTTTTATGATAAATTCTGTTTCGTTATTTTAACCTTTTTTGTAATAATAAAGAAATGTCAGCATTGTTATAGAAATTATGACAAGCTAACGCAAGGCCGATAGAAGTGTAATTGATTGATTAAGAAATATCATATACATACATATATATACAGTCCACTAATTTTAAATAATCATTTCTTTCCCTCGGCGATATGKTCAAATATCATTGAACATGCTTACTTATCAGCAAAGCCGAAAGTCTACTAAATATAAATATCTATTTCAGCGTTGTCCACGGCYTATGCGCACAATAGCGCACGGACAGTTGTACAGCAAGCCAGACACCTTACACCAACATGTCGCGACAAGTGTCTGTGAAAGCTTGATTGTGCTACTGTATTCAACTTCGTAGGCAAGCAAAGCAGAATTTTGCGATCAGTTGACACTAGAATTTCAAGCAAGCAACAATACTCACGTTTTACGAACAATAAAAAGCACGCAGAATGCTTAATTTGTTATAAAACAAGTAAGGAAGAGCTAAGTTCGAGTGTCACCGAACATTTTATACTCTCGCATGATAAAGTGATAATCGAGATTTCAGGCGTGGTTGTAAAC
>NW_017537217.1:72099-74509 GCF_001853355.1 Bactrocera latifrons | reverse complement strand
ACTTTGGTATATATAACCCTATATCTGACTCTTTTAGTTTTAGGACTTACAAACAACCGTTATGTGAACAAAACTATAATACTCTCTTTACCAACTTTGTTGCGAGAGTAGAAACATAGATGTGTACAAAACTGTATATGTAGCAAACATGATATRAAAAGACATTACGAACGTTGTCACAAAAATCTTGTAAATATCGAGGGAGACGCCCGAAAAAGTTTTCTTGATAATTACAAAAAAAAATTTTATTTACAATTAAATTCTCAGCCTATGGCAAACAAAAAAGTCTGCCCACGTGAAAAGGCATCTTTTGTAGTTGCACTTGCATTAGCAAAGCAAGGCAGACCTTTCATCGATGGCGAGTTTTTCAGAAACTTATGCGACAATGTTTTGCAATGCTTTGATGAAGGTAAAGAAATGCGGGAAATTTTGAAAACCATTCCATTATCCCACCAAACTATAGCACCTAGAACTGAAGTTCTCAGCGCATATATACAGTCCTGTACCAAACAAAGATTGTTAAACTGTAGATATTATTCAATATGCTTAGATGAAAGCACAGATAGTAACAACATATGCCAATTAGTTATTTGTGCAAAAACCGTCAATGATAGATTTGAGACTTTTGAAGAAATTGTTGCTACTGTTGCTTTTTTTTGGTAACGTCACCGGGAAAACTCTGTTTGATACTTTACAAGAGCATGTTTTCTCTATAGCAAACACCAATAAATTGAGCGCGAGGTCATGGGGGGCAAAAAGATTGGTTTGGTTGGGCAGTTATCTATAAATAATATTAACCCGCATTTCATTGTTGCATTCACCAACAAGTGCTTATTTCAAAAGAACTGGGTTGTGTACCAGCAATGGAAACAGCAATTAAAATCATAAATAAAATCAAGGGGGTCATAATGCGCTTCACCATCGAAAATTTAAAACTTTTTTAGAAGAAATCGACGCTGAACATAACGATTTACTTTTACACACCGAAGTTTGTTGGCTAAGTAGAGGCAAATGTTTGCAAAGGCTTTTCGAACAAAGAACAAAGGTCAAAATATTTCTAGAAGATGATAATTCAGAGTTAGGAAAATCGTTGGTTTCATCATTGAATAATGAAGAATTTATAATGGATCTAGGTTTTCTGTGCGACATCACAAAAGTACTTAATCAATTAAATCTGACATTGCAGGGCAACAATAAACTAATTTTCAATTTACACAAAACAATAACAACATTTCAAGAAATATTATAGAATTTAACCCATCAAATCAACAATAACAATTTAATAAGTATGCCAAACCTATCATCACTTGCAGAGGAATTTTCAATCACAAATAAATTAGAATAATATAGCCAAATTATTTCCCGCATTTTAAAAAATTACAACAAAAGATTTAAAGATCTATCTCAAATGCAACCAATTATAAACCTATATGATAATCCATTGACGTGTGATGTTGCTACCTTTGATCCGTTACTTCAAAAAGAAATCAGAGAAATGCGATCAGAATTTTTCGTTACTTATTGACTCCGGTATTGATTTTTGGAAAATGATTGATGAAAAAAAGTATCCACTAGCGAAAGATGAGATTTTAAAAATATTTTCAATGTTGGGATCAACATATAGTTGCGATGTGGCATTTTTCACTTTAAAGTATATTCAAAGCAAATATAGAAATCTACTATCAAACAATCACATTTCTGATCTCATTAGATTGGTGATTAGAAATAAATATAGTTAATTTAGTTGACCGTAATTTTTAAAAAGTACGTTTACTTATTTTTACGCTTGCTCCGTACTCGTGTTGTCTGCTTGTAGCTTTCCGAATGTACGCTAATAACCAACACAAGCATAACGTGCACACAGTCACGTTGGACAACACTGATCTATTTACATATACATTAATATAAATACAAACATGCAAACATACATATGTGCATAAACATACTTACGCAATGCCAATCAAATAATAATAAACATGTATCGGACAAGTCGTAAAGTTATAGATCAGATAACATTAAAGACACACACAGACACATGTATTAAATTGTATTGTTAAAAGCAGCCCTTGCCAGCCAAGAGTGGTTCAAAAACTACTGAAACTGTAGGTTGAAATGTTGTGAAAAAAGTTAGATTGGCCTAAGCTGCGTGATGATTCTAACCACTTTTCCCCTCATACGTACGTATACATGTGATCACACATCCCTGTTGCGCTCATTCAGCAGTGTTATATAAAAAATATATCTGTCCTGCTGTAATATCCCCAATCGATAGCTGATGCAGGGTTGCATTTTCTATTTTTAAACAGCTTATGCAGGGYTGCATTTTCTCTTTCCTAATTTTAAGTATTTTTAAAACTCTAAACATTTTAAATACAATTTTTTTATTTTTATTAATAAACATTATTTACAG
>NW_017537217.1:63804-71238 GCF_001853355.1 Bactrocera latifrons | reverse complement strand
AAAAAAAAAATTTATATTTGTATATTTTGTGAGGTGTCAGTAAGTGCGGTGCTAAACATTAAATACATATACATATAATGTACATACATATATGTATGTATGGTGAAACCAAAAAGCAAACAAAAAGAAAACAAACCGGAATGAAAGTGAGGTGACAAAGTTTTGGTGCAAAACTAAAAATAGGTATATATATATATATATATATATATATATGAGAGAACAAGACAAGACAAAAGGACTATGGAAAGGAACAACAAGCACAGGCACAAGTACAGGCACAGGCTCACGCAAATACAGGCACTTACACTCACCCAAATATATCCCCAAAAGCCCCTGGCGGAAATCAAAGTGAGTTTTATCGTTTCCTTTCAATATTCATACTTCAAATACATATACGTATGGTAAAAAATTCCAAAATTAAATTGCGGTTTCTGAAAATTACGGTCAAAAAAGAAAGAAAACCATTACCCAATTGTTTTCGGTTTATTTTCCGGTGAAATCGAAAAATCGCTAAAAAGCAGTTTGGTACGGTATATAGAAAATATTGATTGCCGGTAAATGCTTACCGTTGTGTTGTAACACAAAACCTATCCCAAAAAACTGTAGAACATTCAAGTATTTACTTGCAGAAATTTCCAGCAATACCCTTTATGCTTAATCAAGTATAAGCAGGATTGCTAAAATAAGCTACGGCAATCGTAAGCAAAAATAAAAATAAAGGCATATGTTAAAATAACATCTTTTATATCATACATACATACATATATGTCACATATATTTCTAAAACATACAAAGAGCATAATTTGCTCTTTCGCTAGCTTAACCATACTCAAATCAATATACATATTTCAAAATATACACATATATGTACATACATACATTCTAAAATCAGAATATCATTAAATTTCCTTTTCGCAGCCACTTACTAACAAGTGAATTTGCGAAAATTACCTGTGGTCGGTTAATTCTCTTTTCGTTGTTTCTTCGTACCGCGAACAAACATGCATATATACACGCGTATACTATATAAATTGTTAAGGTATACTCGCCGTGTCCAGGTTTCGTTACAATAAATTTGTAAACAGTGGGGCTCTTCTTTGTTTTAATWAAAGTTACAAAATTGTCTCCTGCGTTGTACAGTCGTCGCTCGAGGAAAGTGCTGGCAGGGTAACGATTCCGTGTGGTTTGTTAGGGCAATACCATTTCTCGCTCTGCTGTGCTCCTGGGTGCTAAACGACTTGCTGTTCTGTACCACGACGATCACGCTCGGCTACCGGCTACCGGCTCTCGCGTGGGCTTCGCTGACGATATCCTGCGACGTGCGTTGACGCTCCCGTGCTACGACGATTACTTCTGCTGGCGCTCGTGTACGCTTCACTGACGATAGCCTGTTCAAACACTTTTGCAGCGTAAAGTTACCGGACCACGGAAGACTGCGTCAGTGTCCGCGATGTTAAAGGTTGAGTTGGTCAGAGGATAAACTCATTACCAAATTCACCCTTAGCAGATGGGGTTCAGAAAACAGGGTAGCAAGACTAGCTAGAGGATAAACTCAGTGCGTAGTCTGATGCTGAACATGTGTACGCTGTCACAGTCCCGTGCTGACTGTCCAATCATCGGCCATCTAACTCCCCACCTAGCCTATGCCGCGTGCTAATACATTCGCAACATATTGCGTTAGGATGGAGTGTGTTGCAGGTTCGGCGTGTGTTGCTGGCAGTGGCGTGGTTTTACCGCTGCGTATGCATGCTTGTTGTTGTTTCGTCTGCTTGTCTGTTGTCTTGTTGCCGTTTCATCTTCTTGTGTTTCTAGAAGTACAATAGCGTGTGCCTTTGTGGGTTGTGTGGACTAAATTCTGTATAGATATTTAGTTCTCACACTCTGCCTGCTGGTCTCAGCTGTCCATCCATGTAATTCTGGCAGGAATCACACTGGCCATCGTATTGGCTAATGTCGCGAAACATTCCTGGCCAGTAATACCGGTTGGCGACTCGGGCTACTGTCCGGCGTATGCCCATGTGTCCGGCACTAGGTATATCGTGATTCTCTTGTAGCCCCCTTATGCGGAGGGGTTTAAGGACATATAGCTTTCAGGATACAGCCTCTTCATCTTGGGATCGACATGGAATGTGGCGATAAAATTGGCCATACTTTACGGGGTTTGCGCGTACTTCCTCTACTCGCTTTCGCCACCATTTACATTGTGGAGCCATCGTCGTCGCCTGTCTTTTGGACTATAGCGGCTGTCGGGACAGTGCGTCTGCTACTTGGCTGAGTTTCCCTTTACGATGCTCGATGTCGAAGGTGTGCTTCTGTAATTCTAAAGCCCATCGTACTATACGACCGGAAGGGCTCTCTATGGAATTCAGCTACTTCAGTGACATATGAGCGGTTATCACTTTGGCGCATATAAATATATACAATATACATATACTGAAAAATATATCCGATCGACATCGGGTACAAATCATATAACAATAAATATAACAAAAAAAAGTGTGTGTGCTTATGACCACACGACAGAAGTGAAAACTTCACCAGGGCAAGATTAATACTACGAAATACAAGTTTTTTTTGTTCTATATTCATAAAGTAATAATATTTATGATTCATATAATTGATATTTGTGAATTACATACATTCATTCTATTTCAATTAGTATAATAGAAATGTGCGGTATTTTTTTAATAATAAAATTTCTGTTATAGAGGTGAATAATTTGTCCAAACACTGACGTGTGTATCAAAAAGTCGAATAGAAATACTTAATTTCTTATTACTCATTTTTTACGATGAATTACGAAATACATTACGGGGCATCTCGACAGGATAGAATGTATAGAATACTAGCTGTCAAACGTATTGCTATTGCCATTGCCAAATCTGTATGTGGGCATTTGCTAGCATGATAGAATCATTTGCGCAAAGGCGTAGGGTAGGTAGGTTCGAGCTGATGCTGCGCATGCTTTGAGCTCTTGAAAAATTTATTTTATCATTTGCGAAATGCCGTCGGGTAGGCAGATGATGTAGCGCACGTTTTGAGCTCTTGAATTCCTTAAATCTTTTATGTGGAAAATAAAAAAAGGATAAAGATCTTTTTGTTTACAAATGTATTTCTGGGAAAAATAAGAATTCATATTTTTGGACTACTATATAATAATTGTGGCATAAATTTTATATACCAATTAAAATAATAAATTTAATATGAGAATATTTTGATTTATGCTTGTATAAGTTTATTAAATTTACGACTTCGCTCATTCCCAACCCAATTTGCATAATCTGTAAATAAACAATATTAATTTTTTGGAAAAAATATTATTTTGAAAATGTACTTTTTTTTATAATATAACACAACCGTCTTAATACTCGCTCTACCAATTTTCTTATTACCAAATGAAAATGCCGTCGGCATATGTGCAAATGTGATATGTTGCCTCTTCGAAATTTTCATAGAAATGAAAACTGCGCTGTTAAACAGTTGAAGTAACAGCTCATAGCTTACGATACATGGCAAACTAGATAGTTTTTTATATCTAGTAAGCTGTGAGCAATGTGGAGTCTCCACAGGCTATCGGCACAGCAATGCAGCTAGTATTCTATAAATTCTATCGTGTCGAGATGCYCCGTTACATATCTATACCGAGCGACTATAGCAGTGACGCGTTTAGTACGTCTTTCTCGCTCTGCCTTCTGCCAGGGTGCCAGCAGTTAGTGAAAAAGGTGAGTTGCCAGAAGAGCAGCGCTATAATTGCTTGACAAAATTAGTGTGAAATGAAATTTCATTGAACTGTGAGAACATATTTTAGGAAAATAAATGTTTATGTAAATTAATTAATGATTTTGCATTTTAGCATTTATATATGTATGCATTTCCAAAGTGTTTAATTTAGTGTTTTGTATAATTTATTAAATACTCGATATAATATTCTTCATCAGTGGCATCATTGGCAAATGTTATAAAAAATGCGAGTTTTGACAGCTCTCTCTCGAATCAAAGAGTCTCGTATCATATTATCCATGCTTCTGCTTCTCTCTCTCTCTCCCCTTCTATTACCCGATGGAGCGTGACATAGCCATCAAGTTATCTATCACATAGCAGCGTTACGGTCAGTCAATACCCATATTTAACTAATCTCCCTCTCCTCTCTCAGTAGACTGCAGCCGACTTAACACGAAGGAGCGTTACATAGCCGAGCATGACGGCTCAGTCTGTTTCAGTAACCACAAAATCAGTGCATAACACGCCTAAAGAAGTTCTCACTTCAAAAAGGATTCTGATAACATACTTAAATATTTGTACATATGTAAGTGTAATGTCACGATACGCTACTGCTTCAAAGTCCACATTGGCATATATTCCGCGATACCCCTTGGTTTTTGGCTAACAAAAACCAGCAGGATTGCGTATAAATTATATTCAAAGTCCACATTGACATATGTCCCGCAATACCCCTTGATTTTTGATCAGCAAAAACAAGCAGGATTGTGTAACAAACCAAAGCGTAATACATATGTACATGCATGCATATGTACAAAGAGCAGTGCTCATTAGCACATAATAAATAAAATATCCACCTATAGGAATACCCTATAGGAAGCGAGAAATATAAAAAGAAAGAGAGAGGTACATGGCTAGAAGATAACAGCTCAACCGCCGCTATATGGTTACCACCAGGAAGTAGCGCCACCACTGTTAGTAAGGGGAACGGCAACGGTTTCGTCTGGGCCAAGTGCGACCTTTTTACAGTAATTAGCCGCTACTTAACGCCAAGCGATAGTATACAGGAGTTCCAAGAAAAGCTCGACAATATAGAGGACACAGCCAGGACTATAGAAGGTCAATTGATTATCGCCGGAGACTTAAACTCCAGAGCCGTAGAGTGGGGAATGCCAAACACCGACTCGAAGCGAATTTTAGAAATGGCTGCACGGATAGGTCTAATTGTGCTAAATACGGGAAACGCAACTACGTTCAGAAGACCCGGATGCGAGGAAACCACACCAGATATCACCCTATCAACAGAACGCATGGCATTCTCAATAAATAATTGGAAAATCCTGGAGGATTACACCGGCAGCGATCATCACTACATCTCTTTCATGATAAACACTGGAGGAAACGGCTGCCAGCTCAGAAAAAATAGCGGAACTCGAAAGTGGAACATCTCGAAACTAGACACATCGAAATTAATCGCCGCAATAGACGAGCAGAACCCATCTAGCGACCCCTCCCTTATAGCGAGAAAAACAGTCGAGCACACAATGCTTAATATAACCAAAGCTTACCAAAAATCAATGCCCAAGGCTTCCCACAGCAAACGTAAAGCAGCTCAGATGCACATGCCTCCGCCTCCGCAGATCCTACACGAGATCTATGCGTGGAGGAGACGCACCCCAAGAAGCCGAGCAATATAAAGCAGCAAAAAAGGAGCTAAAGCACGCCATCGACGACAGTAAAAAAATAAAATGGGAGGAAATACGGAAGGATATAAACAGAAACCCCTGGGGGCTAGGGTATAAAATAGTGATGAAAAAACTCGGCGCTCGAGCAAAGCSACCTGACGTAACCGCTGCCAAAATGGATGTAATCGTGAACGCACTATTCTTCGAATGTGAGAGCTGGCAAAGAGAACGCACCGCCGTAGAAGACATTGTCGGCCCAATAAACGCTGACAATTTAATCAGCGTCATGTTGGACGCAGGTGTGTAGATGTAAATCCCTCAATGAGAAAAATGGAACGCCACCCTGAAGTAATGCAAGCGCGGTCCCAGGGTGGGCGACGGTTCCTTAGAGGGGGGTTTTTAGTGACCTGCAAGTGGCACATACCGCTGCTGTGACGATRGCACCGATGATGCGGAAGGCATTTTCTACCCCCTCATCCGAAAAAAAAAAACAAAAAATACCCTCTAGGACATTTGAACATAAAATATATTAGTTCTAGTTTTATTCGTCGCATCGGGTCATGCTCTACTTTTCTGGAAAGCTCATTTCACGCGCTAACACGTGTTTGATTGATTGTCGTTTCTTTTAAGTCGTTCGTGAGTTATACCGTTGCAAACATGGAGTAAAATGTAGAGAAAATACGGCATATTTTACAGTACTACTACGATAAAGGCAAAAATGCATCTCAAGCCGCCAATAAAATTTGTGCAGTTTATGGACCCGATACAGTTTTGATTTCCACCGCACAACGATGGTTTCAACGTTTTCGTTCTGGTGTAGAGGTGGTCGAAGATGCGCCACGCTCCGGAAGGCCTGTCGCCGAAAATTGCGATAAAATCGCTGAATTGGTTGAAAGAGACCGGCATAGTAGTAGCCGTAGCATCGGTCAAGAGCTGGGCACGAGTCATCAAAATAAATTTTATGAACAATTGAAAATGCAATAAAAATACCGCAATACTTTTTAGACAAACTAATATATGACAGAAATATTTATTTATTTATTTATAAAAACGTGAAACAATAATACAATTACTTTTCCACGATAAAAGGAGCACTGGCTGCCAGGACCTTCGGTTCGCTGATGTAAATATAAAATGTATAGTTATTGCTTAATGAAGTCTTAGGTGTAAAGTTAATAAAATGTTCTATAGCTAATAGAAAAGCTTTAAGAACAAAATAAATAATAAGTAATGGGAAGTTTATAAACATAATCATATTTGTGGTTTTAATCCTTTTTGTACTAAGAATGCTGATATTTTTGTTAGGTTTTCGGAGGAACTCGTTTGTAACAGAGCAGACGGTATTTGGTCGTCGAAGATATTTTTCTAATCGCTGCGAAATGTGGGCAGTCGTCGAGTAAATGATAGGCTGTTAAAG
The DNA here is from genome assembly GCF_001853355.1 of Bactrocera latifrons. Taxonomy (NCBI): domain Eukaryota; kingdom Metazoa; phylum Arthropoda; class Insecta; order Diptera; family Tephritidae; genus Bactrocera; species Bactrocera latifrons. The sequence continues at coordinate 64,416 of NW_017537217.1, read as the reverse complement.
CTAACGAHGGGCAGTGTTGGCAGACTGGTGGACTAGAACGATTTAGGAGGTGTGCATGTGTGGCAATTGTGTGTCCTAGGCGTAGTCGGATAAATGCTTTGATGTCGTTGCACCGGCAGCTGGAGGGATAGCTTGGTTTTATCCTGTTCGGGTTATTCGCAGTATATTGGAGCTGCGATATACACTTATAGAAGTCTTTTTTCATAATATACTCAAAAGTTATTAGTGGTTCTTTTGCTGCGAGTTTAGCCCGTTCGTCTGCCAGATTGTTTCCTTTTATTCCTRCATGTCCTGGAACCCACATTAGTTTCAAGCGATTGTTATTCTCGATTAATTTCCTCCGAATACAGGAAATTAAGTAGGACTTTTTGTTTGTATTTATTACCGAGTGTATGGTTGACTTGATATCATTGCAGATAACTGCTTTAAAACTAGATTTTTCGACGAAGATGATTGCGTTGAAGATAGCGACAGCTTCAGCTGTGAAAACCGAGGCGGAGCTGGGAAGTATTCCTGCTGTAATTGTTCCTCCCTCGGAGTCAACGACGGCGAATGTTGTGCTAATGTCGGTTTTTGAACCATCTGTGAAAACGAATTTCCAGTCTGGGAGCA
>NW_017537217.1:50491-56954 GCF_001853355.1 Bactrocera latifrons | reverse complement strand
CTTCTAATTCTTTATGTACGGCGAAACAAGAATAATTAGAGATAGGCTTCGGTGAATCGGAAGCACTAACAATAATAAATTTAGGGTTTTCTTTCCTAGACTGAGGCAAGTCGGGAAAATTAAGGGGCGTGTATGAGGGTTTCTTTCTTTTTGGATGGGATTCCGAGGCAAGCAAAGCAAACCTGTTATTAACGAGGTTGGTTGGCCCGGGGACCATGATTATTATTTCTACACACTMGATTCACTTGTTTAGAAAACACTTGTAGGAAAAACGATATGCGGTATAATTATAAARCAGAGATTTACTAAGCAAACACGTGCACGTAAGACGGATGTGTACTGAGCGAAATACGCAAAAGATAAGCCGAAACACGTCTACACAGAGCGAGCTTTAGTCGCAGACTATGACAGAAATATATAAATAGAGAAATTAAATACACAAAATATTTCCGGTCTTTAATAAATAATTAAACCAAACCTAAGCGATTAATTATTTAGTTAATTTGAAAACTATTATTAACTTAAAAAGTTCGCGATTAGACATACTATAAAATACGTAAAGCGCTATCGTTATATCAATCTCGTTCAAAGCTGTTATTTACTCAAGAAAGAGTTAATCATATAAATATATATTATATGTATACGAAAATATTTTTGAAATCTCGGTTAATCAAATAGCCATTTTTTTTTATTTGATTTTTTGAAGCTCTTAAGTACAAAAGAGTCTTCTATTCAAAATTGTATATACCAAACTTTTTCCAAACATCTACAAGTCTAGGTTTCACTAAGACATTTTCATTTATTCTATACATCTTTTAAATGAGCTCAGACTCAAATGAATCTAAAAAAACTCAGTAGCTTAAAGTTCCAAAGATGATTTCAGAAGAAAAAAGTCCATGTACACCTGCAGATGCTACACGCTAAAAGTAAGGTGCTACAAAACAAAGAACGGTGAAAGATATCTCATACACCAAATTTTTTTCCGAGAGTGACAGCCTAATTCGGTACCGCACTCGATTCTCATCTTCACCGATTCAAGATAATTCTGAATCCATATTAGAAATTAAAAAAAGAAAATCTTGACAGCTTCTGGACAAGTCTCCAAGCTTCATATGGCTAAATCGTAAAATCTGACGACACAGACCAACTTCAAATCCTCGGCTTGCTCAAGATACAAAATTTGCTTAGACCTATTTGAAGAGACAAAAGCCATGATCTCTGATCAACTAAAACTAGTCAAATTAATTGCACCTACTCCCCAACCGAGAGTAGAGCTGCCACAAAGATAAGCCCAAGAGGCAAGTTCAGGCATGTGGTTATGAACAGTGGCCGTCCTTCCGAGACATGTTTACAGCTGTGTACATAAACTATCCTAAATTACCACAAGCGCAGAAATTGTATGACCTTATGTACAAGACAGGTGACGATATTAATGAATTTACCAAAAATTCAGAAAGAAACAAGTGAAGAATTCTTAAAACTTCAATCCCCTGTTTCATATCGTTTGTCGGTTTTATCCAGAGCTGTTAAAAAGGGATTAAAATTAATAATCAATTGAATTAATATCTTTTTTTAATTAATTCGATTATTAATTTTTTTGACAATTCGTTGATTAATTAATGATTGAAAATTAATTTAATCAAAATTTAATCATGATTAAAGGGAATTAATTTAGTTTGAAAAATTTATTTACAGATTAAAAAAATTTAATCAAAAACTTAGTTAGATTAAAAATTTTGAATAAAATGGATTAAATGGCAATTAATATTCCATTAATTAAAAAAATAAATTTATTGTTATTTATAAATCATATGGTGAATTTAAAAATACAATAAATAAATAAATAATAACAAAATATAGTCATTACAATAATTCAACAAAAATTTAAACAAACAAATTTAACAATATTTCAATAATTTCAACCATAAAGATAACGAATTCAATTATTTGCTTTTAACAATACTAATTTTTCAAATGAGCAATATCCATTGGCGAACATTTGTTTACTACTAGTAAACAAACAACAGTAGAATTGCTAAATATTATTTATATTGCTTACGCTCAGAATATAAAATATAACAACACATGAGATAATTTAATAAATTATTATTTTTTCACTAATGCAATATTAATTGCCATTTAGTCCACTTTAATCGAAAGTAATCAAAATTTGTAATCAAACTACATTTTTTATTAAATTTTTTTTTAATCCGTAAAATAATTTTTAAAACTAAATTAATTCCCTTTAATCATGATTAAATTTTAGATAAATTTAATTTCAATCACAAATTAAAAAGGAAATAGTATTTAATCTTAATTTAATCAGTTAATCAAGTTATGAAAATACTTTAATCAAATTATTAATGATTAAGATTATTAATCGATTACTAACAGCTCTGGTTTTATCGAAACAGAATATTCCCACAGATAATTGAGACCCCATTATGGTAAATATATGCACAGCTGCATTACCAGAAAAATCGTTACTTTTGTGGAAGCAATCGCTCTCATCGCGAAGAAAGATGCCAACGTGGCAGCAAATGAAAGAATTTTTCACTACCCAATATGAAATTGCAGAAAGGGTAGATAAAACACTAGTCAGAACAAAAAACGTTCAAAACAACCTCAATAGAAGCTTCAATAGACCCCAAGTAGCCAAAATAATTTAAATAGAAGCTTTTTTAAGAATAAATCGTTCACATCCGAACAATATATACAAACGTCATGCGAACTGTGTAGAGGAGGTCACAATCTCAAATCGTGCGAAAAATTAGAAAAAAGAATATTAGCGATCGAAACAATTTCGAAAGAACGAAAAAATTATGTACCAACTGTTTGTAACATGCGTATTCGCTTAAAGATTGCTGAAGCAAATTTAATTGCGTTTACTGCCATAAAAGACATCATTCAATGTTACATATAACACATTTTTCCAGCTCATCCCCAAACAGCGCAAACGTAAAAAGAGCAACAGGTTTAATTGCAACAACAAATTCTGCAAATTCTGAAAACTGCCAAGAAGCACCACGTTGCTCAAAGACGTTAAAAACCCAAACGCTACATAGCGAAAATCACTGTGGGGTACTATAACCCAAAGCAGTTATCTCCATCGAACAACGAGGAGAACTGTTTAAACTCAGAACTTTAATAGACCATGGCTCACAACGATAATTTATAGCGTCTAGGGCACAACACAGGCTACAGTTGCCAACAAAACTGGTCAATTTTGGAATCGCGGGAATTGGCGGAAGAGTTGTTCCAAACTCAAATAAAATCTGCCCCATTACCCTCTTTTCCCCCAAAGCGGATAAGCGCATTCAAGCCGAAGCTGTTGTCTTACCGCAATTAACCAATATGCTACCCAGCTATCATATAAATAAGAAGCATTGGTTGCACGTCTAAAGCTAGCAGACCCTAACTGCAACATCCCCGCTCAAATAGATCTTCTATTAGGCAGCGATCTCATACCACAGATAATACTCGAAGGTATTGAGAAAATCACAAATACACTTCTGGAGCAAAATACCATTTTCAGATGGGTCCTACTCATCCAATGGATTGCGATATCGAACCAGTTCTCATACACGACTGAGTCCATATTCGCATTATCAGCAATAGCAAAAAGAGGATCCTCGGTGGCAAAACTTTTCGACCCGCAGGATGGCTTTCGCCAATTATGATACAAGCGAAAATCTTAAAACAAGAATTATGGCGAGACGGAACCGACTGGGTCGAACAAGTGGAATCTCTTCGCTTAGAAAAATGGTCCCAGTTCGCAAACAATCTGAATGATATTTCTCAGATATAAATTCCGCGATGGGTACATTACTCCCCAGAATATGAAGTCGAATTACGTGGCTTCTGTGATGTCTCTGAAAAGGCGTACTGCGCCACTATGTGCGCATGCAAAGTGACACCACGACCACAAGCCACTTATTAATAGAAAAAGCAAAGATGGCACCTTCAAAAGACTTTAAGTCTCCCACGACTTGAGTTATGTGGCGCACTACTACTTTCCAAATTAGTAGACGTGGTGCAAATGCATTTAAACATGACAAAATGCAAACTATATATGTGGTCTGATTCCGAAATTGTACTAGCCTGGTTAAAAAACCACCACATGCATGGAAGACGTATATTTCTAGCCGAACGTCTCAAATAATTGACCTAGTGGGATAAGCCACTTGGCATGACGTAGCCAGTGCTGACAATACTGCCGATCTAGGTACAAGATGGTGCAAGCCACTGCACCTTGCCACCACCACCGTCTGGTGGAAYGGCCCCGGATGGTTGATAGAATCTCCTGATTCTTAGGCACAATCCCCCATGCGCAACATTATCGCCCCAGAAGGTCGACAAATCGCCACATTTCACACATTAATAGATGATGCCGATATTCTTGAACGATTTTCATCGTTTCCAAGAGCTCTCAGAGTAGTTACGTATACATATGTTCAAATTTATAGAACAGCTCAAAAGTAAAGTCAAGGGATCACATAATTTCCCATGCAGCACAGTGACGCATCTAGAGTTACAAAAAGGAAAGGTCGCACTAATCGCATACACACAAGCGAGTTTTAGCTGTTCGAGCGAAGCAATAAATAAAAATGCCGGCGATGTTACTTCTGTGACATAATATTTTATTCTCTTTTTTGTTCAAATTATATTCGGCTTATATAACTACTAAAGTGATTTTCTTAATCTAGTTCTTTGTTTTTTTTTTTTTTTTTTTTTTTTTTTTTTTTTTTTTTTTTTTTTTTTTTTTTTTTTTTTTTTTTTTTTTTTCTTATGAAACACAATATTTGTTAAATGTAATCTTATTTTCTATTGAATGCAAACAAACATGATTGTGTAGTTTCCCGATAATGTGTGGACTATCAGTACAGTCTAACATAAGGACCGAAACATGTTTGTATGCATTTGCATTATGTTCTTTATCTCTACTTGGTATCTTATTTTTTGTAATGTTTACTTGTTTTTCTTTAATCTTTTATTTTGTCCAATTTACAATATTTTGTTGTGTGGTGTCTGGTTGGGATGATAGTGTACACATAACTCCACCCTCCCTTAATGGAAAACTCTCCTGGGTTTGAATAGTATTGTTTTTCCTTTTTTTTAATTTTACAAGATATTAAAATTATTATTATAATCACAATAAAACTTAAGATTGATATTCAAATATGAGAGATATTTTTGTGATATTTTAATTAATTAATTTCTTTTAAATTTTCTTCGTTTTTAAATACAAGGTCGTTAATTGTAATTTTGTTAGTGATATTGTGAGGGTCATAGTTTGGATAATAAAATCTTTGATTGTAGGATATTTTAGTATTTAAGAATGTTTTTTTATAGGCTCTTAATTGTGCAGTTATTATAATGAATCAATGTAGTGTTTTTCAACTTAATTCTTCTGTTATCGCAGTTCTGGTTTATTTCTATGCCATTTGCATTTTTCATTAAAATAGTTTCTTCATCAATTTGAAAAATTCCTGTAATGCTATTTTTGATAAGTTTACAATTTAATAAGTAGATGCAATGTTTAGAAATTTGTAGTTCATTGAGTGTTTTAGCTTCTTCGAATTTATAAGTGACACTTTTGTATTCAAAAACATTTTCAATTTCTGCTGTAATTTCTTTGCCTGCTGTATTTGGTATAGGAATAATAATAGTTTTTAATTGTACCGATTGAAATTCTTTTGGGATTTTGACCACGAACATTAACAAATTTTCGTTATATTCCAAGGCGCATAAGTTTATATATTGAAGTTTGTTGAGGTCTATGTTGAAATTATAAATTCTTCATTTGTTAAAATGATTGGGTGAAAAATACCACTTTTTGCGGAAATAATGTTTTCCTGAATCTGGTTTACTGCGTCTTTGAGAATGTTTATCTTTATTGTTTGTTCATGAAGAATCAATATTTTATCTGTTCTCTCTTGATACATGAAAGAATTCTTTCTTTCGTCTTCAATAATTTGTTTTCATTTTGTGAACGTGTTCGTAAAGAAATTATTAATTTTCATTTGGTTGTTCAGAGCGGTAATTGAATTATGTAAATTTTCATCTACTTTCTTAAGGTGATTTTCAATATCTATTCTATCTCCATCATCCATCGCCCCAAATAGAAATTTATGTACAGGACCTATACCGTTAATTAAACCTCTCTTTTTTCTACTAACTTCTTTTCTTAGGATTAATGTTTTGATTTTACCTCTCAAGATTTCAATTTCATTAGATAGGGTGTAGTAATGTAGATGTGAATATGTTTGCGAGATTTTTATACTCTCGCAACAAAGTTGCTAAAGAGAGTATTATAGTTTTGTTCACATAACGGTTGTTTGTAAGTCCTAAAACTAAACGAGTCAGATGTAGGGTTATATATACCAAAGTGATCAGGGTGACGAGTAGAGTTGAAACCGGAATGTCTGTCTGTCCGTCTGACCGTCTGTCCATCCGTCCGTGC
>NW_017537217.1:33306-50367 GCF_001853355.1 Bactrocera latifrons | reverse complement strand
TTTTGGAAAAGTGGGCGTGGCCCCGGCCCCTACTAACTTTTTGTACATATCTCGAAAACTACTAYAGCTATGTCAACCAAACTGTATAGAGTCGTTTCTTTTAGGCATTTCCATATACAGTTCAAAAWTGGAAGAAGTCGGACAATAACCACGCCCACCTCCCATACAAAGGTTATGTTGAAAATCACTAAAAGTGCGTTAACCGACTAACATAAAGCGTCAGAAACACTAAATTTTACGGAAGAAATGTCAGAAGGAAGCTGCATCCAGGTTTTTTTTAAAAATTGAAAATAGGCGTGGCGTCGATCACTTATGGACCAAAAACCATATCTCAGGAAGTACTATACCGATTTCAATGAAATTCGGTATATATATTTTCTTAACAATGTGATGACATGTACCAAATATGGGTGAAATCGGTTCGCAACCACGCCTGAAATCTCGATTATCACTTTATCATGCGAGAGTATAAAATGTACGGCGACACCCGAACTTAGCCCTTCCTTACTTGTTGTTATATTATTTAGTATGTAAAGAATTTCACGAGGGTCAATCACATATGTGAATTACGAGGTCAGAAAATGTAACAAACTGTTTAGTCTTGGTGATAATTTCTGCGTATCCCTTGTTGGTATGTATTTACTGTACATGCTTCCAGTTTGGCTGCATTACTAATTATTACAATTGCTATCATCAATGTTATTTTGAAGATGTATTTAGATTATGATAAGATTTGTTATACCATTCTATGCCTTGAAATACTTTTTCCGCTGTCGAAAGGCTTGGTTTCTCAATTTCTAGGACTCTAATTCTATCGGAGAAAGTATTATGAAACTTTCGATATCTGAATTCCCAGTATGACTGTTTGGTTTTGTAAAATGAACTTCTATTTCTTCTTTCCTAAAAGCATCTTTTCTGTTAATTGAGTTGAATTCATTATCTAATATTAACTTTCTGGGTCTTCCTTTGATAGAAAAGAATAATCTAAGCTTTTCTATAATAGTTATACTGATTCTATCTTCTAGCTGAAATGCCGTAGCAAATTTCGCAAATTTGTCTATAAAGGTAAGAAAGTAACATTTTTTATTTATGTATATATCTGCGTGAACTATTTCATTTATATCTGATGGTGTTTTCGTTAATTGAAATTTTGGTTTTAGAGGTTTTCTATCATATTTTGCTCTATTGCAAACATCGCAATTATTTATATATTTTTTAATCAAAACTTTCAAATTTTTCCATTATATTAGTTTTTTCAATTTTTCATAATTTTCATAATACCTGCATGGCCTGTTTCATTTTTATGATATTGAGCAATTTGTTTATAAACTTGTTCTTCATTTTTCATATCTTTAGCATAGAATTCCCATCTAAAAAACTTTTTCCTGTYTTTAAATATTTGAATAAGCTTTTGCTGAACTATATTGTACTGATTATAGGTGAAATAAGAAAAAATACCTACTTTTCCACTATTTATGTGCCTACGACAAGGATCTATAAAATTATTATATCTGCGCTAATAAAAATTTTCTTCGTGTTGCCTAGTTCTTCACATTCCATAACTTTCTTTTTTGTTAAAATGATTTGTGTATTGAAGCGATTTTCAATAGTATGTAAAATTGGAAAATGATCATTTAGTTCCTCCTCTTGAGAGTGCTTATGTTGTCTTCTTCCAATAAATGAATCTCGCCTGTGTTACTATCTATTCTACTTAGAAAATCGGCTACGTTATTTTCCTTTCCTTTCACGTAATTTATATTAATATTGTATTCACCTAGTTTAATTAACCATCTTTGCAATCTTGGGTTAATGTCTTTTCCCTTGTTTTTTATTTGGAGCCACTTAAGTGGTTGGTGATCGGTTAAGAGATCAAATGCTCTGCCGTAAATGTATGATCTATTATATGTCACTGCCCAGACAATAGCTAGTACCTAGTTCTTCTTCTGTAGTGGAATAACTTCTTTCGTGTTTGTTAAGTGTTTGATTAGCATATCTTATAGGATGACTGCCCTTGGTTAACCTTTATGTCAACAGAGCGTTACCCGGGTAACTTTTTTGCCTTTAAAGTGCCATATCTCTGGATCCGTAAGTCCGATCAACGTGAAATTTCATGATTGCATAGTCTGAAGGGCTTTACGTATTGTGGTTAAATCTGAGCCGGACTGGACCACCTGAAACTGAGATATGACCAAAAACTAACAGCTAACCCTTAGGTCAACAGAAAGCATACCCGGGTAACACATTGAATTTTCAAGCAACAATACTAAAAGAAGCGAAAAAGTACATTTTTTTTTCAAATTGATTAATTTTTATTTAATTTATTAATAATAATACTATTTAATTTGACAATAAATTGAAAAGAAATTAAAATTAAAATAATTGTATTACTATTTGTGGGCAATTCAGGCAGCGCTGCATATCCTTTGAGTGCTCGGAACAAATTCGCTTGCCGCAGAATGAGCGTGCTTTTCGAGTCTGGCGTCTTCTGAGACATAAGTAGCAGGAACCCTTCAACTTTAGTCGAGCAGTGTTGTCCCGCTCCTGTGCATCTGGTGGTGCCGTTGCCAGTCGCAAAGGTACACCAGTTATAGCTCCTATTGCGTTGCGCGTTGAGAAAATTTTAGATATTTGCGGATTGGTGCACCTGACATCTAMMTCCGCACGGGCCAGTTRCTCGCTGAGATTGTGCAGAAATTCCCTGCGCCGTGCTGTTGACACCTTGATGTGTGGATTTTTCTCCATGTAAATAATTATGCGGCAAAGGCTGCGACATCCAGATTATTATAAAAAAAACTCCAAAGGCCATTTATTTGTACGCCGTTTGGTGGAATACTCAGCAAGGCATTTGTCCATATTGTCAACACCACCTTTGTACTTGTTGTAATCCATTATCGTAGCTGGTTTACGTCTAGGACCAACAATTTGCATATCATATTGCATTGTAGATAGAATCACAACAGCTTTGTTCTTTTTAGGAACATATGAGCACATGGCAACGCTCTCGCTGWATGCAAATATGGTGGATTCTGGTTGGCGCCCATTTGGAATGGACAATTGTTTTGGCACAAATCTGCGGCGCTTATTGACTGTGCCCAGTATGRACAATTTGTGATCGTTCATCAATTGTTTTGYTAAGTTGTGTGTTKTGGAAAAGTTGTCACRAACAATGTTGCGTCCACTTCCACGGAACATGCCCACGCATAAGTCTTTGACCACTCTTTYACCCACATTTCCCTCACGTTCACGGGACGCTGCCTTTCYTGTGTAGATTTGGCCTTTGAGTGGATACGAAGTAATCGAGTCGCACATCCACCATACTTTTATGCCGTAYTTGGCTGGCTTTGATGGAATATATTGCGTAAAGCCAGTGCCTCCGCGAAACGGGTACAGCTGCTCATCAATTGTCACGTTGGCTGATGCGGTGTAATATTAAATATAAATTGCTATTCCGCACCTCAAATATGTCAAATATGGCAGCCGTTTTGTCATATTGTTTGCGACGCTCCCGCGTGATTCTCGCGTGAGTAACGCCACCAAGCAGCAACAATCCCAAATATGCGTCGAATTCTGTTTCCGTTACTGCTTTCCAAACACGTCGTTCTGATGTTGAGTTGCTTCATTTATCATATCAAACACTGTATTCGCTTTTCTGTTTGTTTCACGGATTATTACGGCACACATTTCGTTTGTTATTATTACCTTGAACGTTTCCATTATAGTTTTACCTCGGTTAGGCGACTTGGCCCGTTCACTCCAGATCTTAGCACGTTGCGCGCTCTTACTCTGGTGTTTTGTGGTTCTGTAACTAGCAGAATTTCCTAGTTCCACTGGCTCTTCATCTATATCATCGTCACTATCATACTCTACTTCATCGCTCTTCTGGACACCCATACTCCTCTCTTCTCTCCTAGATATTTTTATGAGATTCAAATTCAGGCTCTAACCAATCTCCATCTGCCATTTTGTAATTATTTTTGCACAACACAATGTTTACTTTCCACTTTGAAATTAAAAATGTAACTGCAAACATGTAAAAATGTGAAGCGAACCTCCTTTTCACCTTACGCTACACTAATCTTCATACAAAATGTATGGTTTTACTCGGGTATTCTCTGTTGACATAAAGGTTAATACTGCGCCAATTGCAAAGCCACTTGCATCAGTTGAAATGCCAAATTTTTTGTTAAAGTCTGGATATTTCAATATTGGTGGGCTTACTAATAGATTTTTAAGTTTTTCAAAGGATGATATGTACTGAGGATCGCAAGTGTTTATTTTAATATCCTTTTTTAAACATTTTGTTAAACCATGTGCTGCTTTAGCGTAATGTCTTACAAATTTTCTATAATAACCTGTTATACCTAGGAATGATTTAATTTGCTTTGATGTAGTARGCAACTTTCGTTTTTGTATGTTTTCGATTTTGCTTAAATTTGGTTGTATCCCTAGTGTTGTTAAAGTGTGACCTMGAAATTCAGTTGTTTTCGCGAAAAATTTGCATTTATCTACCTGAATATTTAAATTATGCTTTCTTAATGCTGAAAATATTTTGTTGATAGTTTGGGTATGTTCTTCAATACTTGAACTAAAAATTAAGATATCGTCTAAACTACACATATCTTGTTGATATATTCCCTAAGAACTGAATTCATTAAACGTTGGAAAGTTGCTGGTGCATTCTTTAGTACGAAAGGCATTCTTATAAACTCAAAGTGTCTTTGGGGTGTAGAAAAAGCTGCTTTGGGTCTATCTTCTTCTTTTATTAATACTTGATGAAAGCCKTTTGCAAGATCTAATGTTGTAAAATACTGAGCTCTTCCAAGTTTGCTGAGTATTGTTTCTATATGGGGTATTGGAAATTTGTCATTTATAGTGAGTTCGTTTAGCTTCCTGTAGTCAATAACTATTCTCCATTTTTTCTCCAAAGAGGCGAGTTGTACGGGGAATTACTTTCTTTAATTATACCTTGGCGCAACATCTCGTTCATCTGTCCACTAATTTCTTCTTCATGAATTTGGGGATATCTATAAATTTTATTATAAGTTTTGCTTTTCTTCTTCATTCATGTCACTATTTGATAAAATATCTAGCAAATTCTCTTTACATTCTGTAAGTATATTAATATCTTCGTAATTGTATGGGCATGAGTTTATAAAATTAATTTTGTTGTCGTTTATTTCTACATACTCCTTTTCTAAATTAATTATTGCTTTAATAGGTTTTAAAATATTCTGTCCTATTATAACATCAAAGTTATTATTTTTTATGTTGGTTAGTTTCCAATGTATATAACTTTTTTCATTGAATTCGTTTGGGKTTGGGGTGACTAACTCTTTATTTAGGGAAAAATTTTCCTTAATGGTGCTAAAGTGTATTGGTTWATCAAGCTCAGTGCATGAATAATCTTTTAACATATTATATTTCAATAATGATGTTGTAGACCCTGTGTCAATAAGACATGTAATTTTTGAATTTTTTATGGTCACTTCTATTATCGGTAAAAATTGTTTTAGGCTGGCAACCGAAAATTTGCTTGTTCTTGAACGTGATCTATTTCCATCGGTTCGGGRGGGTTTTGTCTCCTTTGGACTGAATTATATCTTCCAGATTGTTGAGAATTATTTTGCCTATTTTGTCCAAAGCTAAATTGCTCGGAATTATTTTGTCTACTTTGTCCAAAGTTAAATTGTTGATAATTGTCATTTTGGTTAGAATTGTTACGAAATTCTCTTTGCTGATTTTGTCCAAATTGAAAATTATTGGAATTTTGCATATACTGGTTATTATTGAAATTGCTAAAATTGTGAGCCAAAGAATTTCTATTTGAAAAATTTCTATAATTATTTCTTTGATAATTGTTTTGTGTTTTATCAAATTGTATTAGCAAACCTATCTCTTGAAAAACGCTAAAAGCCTTGTTGTTGTTTTAACGGTTATCAGTCCCCGTTGGGATGGTGATAGCTATCTGTGTTTTCGTCGATGTCATCTAAGGGGAGGCCCAGGAAACGTGCTGTTTCGACGGGGTTGGACCAGAGGGAAAAGGGTGTTAGATGGGTGGGGTTGGTTGGGGTTGGTTGGGCATGCAAAGAGGTGGTCAGTGTCATGCGGAGACTCGTTGCATGCAGGACATACGTTGGGTATGTCTGGGTCTATTCTGGATAGGTAGGAGTTTAACCTGTAACAATATCCAGAACGAAGTTGCGCAAGGGTCACTCGCGTTTCTCGCGGCAGCTAGAGCTCTTCGTCTGCTATGGGTGGTGATTTGACTCCAAGTACGCCATTCACGGGGAGGGAGTCGATGAAGGTGTTGATGGCTCCACTGTGAATGGCGGTCAGTGCCTGTCGGAAGTCTGTAGCGTCCGAGGTCCTGTCGGCGTATTGTTCGATGTCGTCGACGTGATCAAGGAATGACCTCYTGATGCTCCTAGGAGGCGGTTCCGCTCCAAGCAGATGACTGCATGGATGATTTCTACGAAAACATCCCAGCAGGAACTCTCTGGAGAGGAGTTCATTATGCTCCTTGGCTGAGAGCATAAGCGTCTCGCTATATAGGTGCTCGATGGGAGACATCAGGAGACATCCCGTGGTGGTCCGGAGTGCTGTATTCTGGCAGGTCTGTAGTTTCCTCATCTGCGTGCYACTGCATCCAGGCGACCATATGGGTGCTGCATACTTGAGGACCGGCCGGCCGATTGCCTTGTAAGTTACCAACAACGTTTCTTTGTCTTTTCCCATGTGCTGCCGGCTAAAGACTTGAGGATTTTTTTTTGCAGCTCTGTACTTTGGCGATGATCGCGGTCGTGTGTGGAGAGAAGGAGCATAGGCTGTCGAAGGTAGCACCTAAAATTTCAGGGTTATTGACAGTCGGAATTTTGACGCCGTCGACTGCAATATTAAGTTCCAGTCTATACTCCTTCGTCAAGTTCGTGAATATGGTCGCTGTGGATTTGGTAGTTGAAAGTTGGAGGTTCCGTTGAGTGAGGAAACGATGCCATCGATTCCATTGCCCGACGTTAATATCGTACAATCATCAGCGTACGAGGTTATGGTGGTTGCGGTAGTTTCGAGATGTAGAAGTTAAACAGTAGCGGGGAGAGGACACCACCCTGCGGAACCCCCTGTTTAATTCTTCTCAGTTTAGATGTTGCGCCTCGAAATAGTACGGATGATTGGCGACCGTTCAGATAGTTCATGGTCCACCTCTTGAGCCCTGGAGGAAGGGTGCTTTTCTCAATGTCCTCCAGGAGCGTTGTGTGACTAACCGTGTCAAAAGCTTTTGACAGGTCCAACGGTACGAGGATCGTTCTCTCACAGGGTGGTTTCTGGTTGAGGCCACGAACTATCTGAGTGTTTATGACGCTAAGTGCTGTGGTGGTACTGTGCATTTTACGGAATCAATGCTGGTGGCTGGCTAGGCTCAGGTGGTGAGTAAAGGTCGGGAGTAACAAGGCTTCAAGTGTCTTCACTACTGGGGAGAGGAGAGTTATCGGGCGATAAGATTCCCCTTTGTTGGCGGGTTTCCCAGGTTTCAGTAGTGGGACCACTCTTCCGACTTTCCACACATCAGGTATTTGAAGAGTAGTTAGCGACGGTTGAGGACCTTGGTGAGATATTTTACTCCCGTCGAGCCTAGATGCTTTAGCATTAGCATGTTGATTCCATCAGGGCCAATGGATTTGGAAGATTTTGCTTTGTTGATGACACCCTGAACCTGTTCATCGGTGAAAGTAAGTGGCGCGCTGTCGTTTGGCATTTTGCGCAACCGTCGGTTAACACATCGTTTGGCTTTGTCTACCGAAGGGTGCAGTGTAAACTGCCGGCTCAAATAGCTCGCGCACTTCTTCGGGTCCGAAGAGGCATGACCATTGAATTGAACTTCAACTCGGTCGTCATGCCTCTTCGGGTCGGACAAAGCTTTGACAGTAGCCCAAAGCTTACTCACACCGGTGGAAAGGTTGCAGGACTTCAGGTGCTCTATCCATTTCGTCCGCTTATGCTGGCTTACCATACGCCGAATCTCCAAATTGAGATCCTTTACTCGGGGATCCCCGGGATCGGCATGGCGTAAGGTGTCGTGCTCATTAGCTAAAACGGCTGCTTCGGCTGGGAAGTTAGGGCGGATTTCCGCTATTCGTCCAGCTGGTATGAAGCGAGGGGTAGCTGCTGCGATCACCTTACGGAATTGACGTTCGCCAACGCATATAAGGAATGGGTAGAGCGTTGAAGGTGCTCTCAGTAAATTCTGTGAAGCCGACCCAGTTAGCTTTGTTGAAGTTAACGAAGGTGCGGTTGTCCACAGAAACGAAATAGGCAGGTTTCTCGGTCGAGATAATTATGGGTAGATGGTCTGATGCGAGAGTTAGCATAGGTCGCCAGGTTATGCTATTTATCAGACCACCRCTAGCGATTGTAATATCGGGCGAGCTACTACAAGTGCCATAACTCTGGTAGGGGATTCGTCATTCATTGTGCAGAATGTCGAATCGTCAATCTGTTCCGCCAGCTCCATCCCCCTACGGCCATTTGGCAGACAGTAATGCCAAAGACCGTGGTGCGCGTTAAAGTCGCCTAGCACCAAACGGTTTTCACCACGAAGTAGCGCACCTATATTCGGGTGATATCCTGTAGGGCAACATGAGGGGGGGGGTCGGTATGTATATATTAAATATTTCGAGCTCGACATCGCCTGACCGGACAGCTATGCCCTGACATTCTAGGGTAGCGTCCCTGGGGTCGATGTCTTCATCGATTAGACGATACTGCACGGTGTTGTGCAATATGAAGGCTAGGCCACCACCATTATCTCGCTCGCGATCTTTACGTATAACGTTGAAACCTGCACAACTCAGAAGATCTGGGCGGCTGTTTAGTTTGGTTTCTTGGACCGCAGCTATCGATACGCGCTCCCGATTCATAAGTGCAACTATCTCCTCGATCTTGCTCTGGAGTCCGTTGCAGTTAAATTGAAGTATCCGGGTTTGTCGCGGGTGTCCGTGGGTGATCCTGGGGGTGATGGAGGGACGTGTGGGTAGTGTTTGTTGCAGCTGCAGAACCCGCCGGGGCGGTTGTCGCACTAGGGTGTTTGTTGGCGACGCCACTGTCGTGTGTTACGGGGGCAGACTCCTGCAGCATGGGTCAACGTACGACTCACTCCACTCACGTGTGGTGCGCATGCCGGAACACGCTGGGAAGTGACACCAGCCGGCACAAGAGTTGCACTTGACTGATGTGACGTTCCGACGTATGGCGGTCGGACACACGGAAAGGACTGTGCGAGGAACCAAGAGTTGTTGATTGGTTATCGCACGTGGATTGGAGCGGGATGAAGGTTGGGCGGGGGCCAAGTCAGATTGGGAGCTATGTAGCCTAGTTGAGCTCCGGGGGACCGTGGAGGTCCTCTGTTGGCCACTCGAGGTGGGTGGCGGGGCAGCGCGCGAACTATGTGCTAATTGCACAGCCGTAGAGGCTAGCGTCGCAGTATTGCGTAGGCAACAAGGGGCCACGTAACGTGTGGTCCACTCCCTATGGGTCGTAAGGCCTGAGCAGGTCTTAAGCTGGCTCCATCCATTGCATGTATTGCACCTGACCGAGGTGGAGTTTGGATGGAGCCTTTTCGCGCAAACGCAGCAGAACAATTCTTCCGGTCCCGACTTGGACTCAATGCCAGCACGAGTCAGGAGGATACGGAGCAACCCTGCTGCAAGGCGTTGCTCCAGTGACGACACACACAAATCAACACTCACCGATCCAAACGGGGTTAGATCGCCGAAAAAACAGAACTTGGTCGGATGAAATCCGAGTCAATTCCGGTAACGTAGAACCGGCTGTCGTGGGAATTGATGCTAAAATCCTCTCTAATGGTGCTTATATTTCTACTAATCACTACACTGCTTAGGTTGGGGTGTATCCCATTTAACTTTCGTTGTTAATTGGAGAAAATTCTATAGGCTTTATACTATCGAATTCATGTTTTAAATTAAGTTTATCTAAAATATCTTTTAAATTTTGAAAATATTGACCTACGTTGTAGTTTCGTAGTATAATCGCCTGATTGTAAAGGGTGTGGTACGACTCCTTTACTCCAAAATTCTTTATGAGTTATTCTCTCATTTGCTGCCATGTTGCCTTTTTTGCTTTGAAGTGTCGCTGCGTTGCAAATTCCAACATTAATGTGTTGTGGTGGAATAAAGGAAGGATCATGTCAACTTCCCTGATGAACGATGATAAATCTCTGCCGTCAAAGTCCGTGATTCTAGAAGATCCTTCAAAATTTGCGATCCTGTCATATGAAGTGGTTGCTGCTCGCCTGGATTCATTGCTGATGTATCCTCTTTTAATACAACTGAACTTGTTGTTGTTGCATTGTATGGTGCACTTCGCTCTCTCTGCGTCTTCTGTGTATCCCACTTTTCCTGATAATGTTGATGGGCGGAATGAAGCTATTCTTCGCCTTCACAAATTGTAATCCTTGGAGTCGCTCTCCGACGTTCCAGATAACTTGTGTAGAAACTTAAGTTTCTTAAACTTTTCTATCTATACCGACCGACTTATATATTTAAATATAYRTATATAAGATATCTTTAAAATGGGAGCTAATCTTAGGATTTGCTTCCCGTTGCTAAAGCTTATGAAACTTAAAAACCTTCAGTTTTTAGTATCGCTCAACTTTGCAGTTTATTTTTACCGACTGCGCCAGTTTTAGTTGTTCGAGCGGAGGAATAAATAAAAATGCCGACGATGTAACTTCTGTGACCTAATATTTTATTCTCTGTCTTTTTCAAATTATGTTCTGGTTATATAACTACTAAAGTGATTACAATTTTCTTAATCTATTTCTTTGTTTTTTTTTTTTTATTTTCTTATAAAATACAATATTTGTTAAGCGTAATCTTATTTTCTATTGAATGAATACCCGATAATGTCTGGGCTATCATTACAGTCAAACATAAGGACCAAAACATGTTTGTATGCATTTGCATTATGTTCTTTATCTCTACTTGTTATCTTATTTTTAGTAATGTTTACTTGTTTTTTTAATCTTTTATTTTGTCCAATTTACAGTATTTTGTTGTGTGGTGTCTGGTTGGGATGATAGTGTACACATAACTAGCGCGCTCCTCCAGCTGCGATATATCACTACTAACAGAATCGAAGCCGATGTGGCTGTCTTTGTATGTTTCGCGACAAAGGCTGTACACCATGGGCTATGTAGTAATCTAACGACGGAGGCTTTTCTCGCAGCGTGGCTACCCAACGCTACGTGGCTACCCAACAAAGATCATGAGCGATAATGGCAAAACTTTCATTTTAGCTCAACGAGCCACAGAAAAGCAATTTGTGGATTTCCTAAAGCAAGTGTCACCCGACATCGTACAAAAGTATGCCCCTCAAGGTATCAATTGGCAATTAATATCAGCTGTAAAAAGCTTCAAATCCCATTTCAAACTTGTAGCTGGAAATTATAAATTCCRTTAMGAAGAGTTCACGACGTTATTAAATCGAATTGGGGCCGTTCTGAATTCACGGCCACTCACAGTACTATCGCAAGACCCCTCAGATTTCACCGTCTTAACTCTAGGGCATTTTCTAAAAGGAGCACCCATCCTGGCCATTCCTGAGCCAGGCGTGGAGTCGCTATCTTTATTAAATCGATGGGAACGAATTAAAATTCTCCATCATTATTTCAGCCGCCGATGGAAGGACGAATACATAAAGGATCTCCACAAAAGATACCGCTATTTAACACTAATAATAAAGAAAACTAACAAAACGGTCGTTCAATACGACGACCCATTCATGCCACACATCGTGGACGATGGCCCTTTTTTATACAGATTACTATGAAAATAGTACGCCAGTTACAACCGCGCCAAACCCTCGGGTTACCAATGCGCCACGCACCGGGCCTACACCAGCGCCCCGAGCGGTGGTTGCAACAACGTCGGCAGCGGTTGGGATATTTAGTGGCATGCGACTCGTGCAACGGGAACAAGTATTCCAGGCACATGCGACTTCGGAGTGCTGTGCCAAATATGCCACAGGCCGTATCACACGCTGCTACATCGCAGCGCGGCACGCGAAGTGAATCGGTCACCCATCCATTGCCGACGCATACCCCGATTCCAACCTGCAGCTCGTGGCACACCCCAGCAAGGCGGAACCTCGTCGACAGCCTGGACCACCACCTCGTCGATCTACGGGTCTGAGCAACGTCGTAGCAACGCTGCAACAGCTGCAGCGCCTTCTTGGCTAAACAATCGTTTAGGGGGGCCTAGATGGTTAAATGAGCGCGATTATTTTCAAAAGGGGTATATCAGATGCTCGACTCGGCCGTCAATAAATATTGGTATTTTCCAATTTTTGCAGTTACCAATCAAAATATACCAGGAAAGGTTAGACTAGTCTGGGACGCAGCTACTAAGGTAAATGGGGTATCCCTAAAAAGCATGCTGTTGAAAGGTCCAGACCTAATAACTGCTCTGCACTCGGTGCTCTTTAAGTTTCGACAAAAGAGAATTGCTGTGACAGTCGATATAGCTGAAATGTTTCACCAAGTTCGTTTACGGCAAGAAGACCAAAACTTTCTACGTTTTCTTAGGTATGAACCAATCGACTACATTTGCAATGACAGTGATGACGTTTGGGGCCACAGTGTTAGGAATGATCTAGCAGCATGACTCATGTTATCCTCGTAAGTCCTACTCGCTTACGCATTAACTGACGTGGCACATTCTGATTGGTCAAATTGGGAAACCGGGAGCAATTAGTCTATTTAGTAAAGTAGGCAATGGGAAAAACGATCATATCGTCGATAATGTTCAGAGCGTGCAGTTGAGACTAAATTTTTTAATTAATCTTTTGATTCAACTTTTTATTTAGTATTGAATAACTTTTAAATTCGGTATTAAACGTTATTTCAGTTAATTGCAAAAAGTTTTTCGCATTTTTATTAACATTCAGTTATGTAAGATAACTTCTTAAATAGTATGCAATACAAGCAATGGAAACATCAAAATACCATTAGAAAGAAATATTTCTCACTTGATATAAGACGTTTCATTTCCCCCCACCAGTGGTAAGGAATGACAAATCTTTGTTGAGTTTAACCACTTGGTCCTTTGAGCCGGATTTAGTGCTCGGCCAAAGTTAAAAAGTCCTATATTAACAACATAGGCAATATACAAAAAAGCCCTGATCAAAGTACAGGCAAATTAAAACAAAAATAATTGTAACACGGGTGTGTATTCCCGAATATTAAAGCGATCACATAAGTCACTTTAGCAGAAACTAAGCGCAGTGACCTAACTGCCGAGGCACAGCAAGGTCAACCAGGCGACCAAATCAATATACCTCGAACTATGTCTTTGGAGAATACCAGCAGTTACACAAATACGAAAAGTGTTTCGGAAAAAATCACGGGTATAAACAGGAGCAAAATTCTTGAGGTCCAAGCGGATTTATCCGAAACGGTGTTGCACACGTCCAACACTTTTTCAACATGAGTCTGACATGACAAATAAATTCAAATCAGGTACATTTGATTTTAAGCATGGAATCTTCATATTCAAGAGGAAAATACAACTTGAAGTTGAAAAATTTCATTTTGAAATAACTGCGGAGTATTTTGAAAACCTTAAACTTTGTAAAGCGAGATTACAAGAAGGAGAGCCCGAAATAAGCTATAGTTCTCTTCAGCGTGATGTCTTGTTTAAGGATTTTACTATAGAAGAAGAACCAGAAAGAAACAAAAGTTCCAATCGTTTATCTATCTTGCATCTATCTGTCTTCTGCTGAGGAATAAAAAGGAAAGTAATAGAGGAAGATAAAAAACAAAAAATGAAGTTGAAGAAAAATCACTTGAAGAACTTCATAGGAATTGATATCTTGTAACTTTCTCTTCCGGCAGGCCCATATTTTGGAAAAATGTGAAGTCTAGGTTAAATCGTTTGAAGATAAGGACGAAACTGAAGTAATTGACCACATTTTGGAAGATGTTGCTGAAGCGCATGAGAAGGAAGAAGAAATTCAAGTTTTGCGCAAACCAACACAATTGCCGAAAAAGTGCAAAAGTGTTTTAGTTGAGCCAAATCCTAATCTTACCAAAAAGGAAGATGTAATTGGCTCTTTTAAAGGCATCAATACACAAATTGCTAAAATAAATCCGACCGTGTCCATTGCATTGAAGTTAAAAACACGTGATAAAAATATTAATAATTCAACACTGGACTCTGATCTAATTGACGAAGATCTAAATAAAGACGTGAAAATTAAAGTCGTTGACGATGGGGCCAAAGCCAAGACGAATAAAAGGTTGGGATGTTCACCGACAAAACATGTACAACAATCACCGAAGGACGGAGTCAGTGCAGAAGAGGATACAAAGATACACAAAAAGGAGCGTTAAATCAAAGGTAAACCGTCGTCCGATGTAAAAGAAGAAAAGCAGACAGGACTCGAATTTCAACATATAGTTACGAGCAAGCTATCACTGATACAACACAGGAAGGCGAATAGTCATCGTGAACGATACTATATAAGAAATATCATATACATACATATCATATGCATTCCATTAATTTTAAATAATCATTTCTTTCCCTCGGCAATATGTTCAAATATCATTGGACATGCTTACTTATCAGCAAAACCGAAATTCTACTAAATATAAATATCTATTTATATATGAATATACATACATACATATGTACATAAACATCTTTATGCAATGCTCATCAAATAATAAAAAATATTCATCGGTAAGGACAAGTCACAAAGTTACAGATGAGATAACATTAAACATGTATTAAATTGTATAGTTAAAAACAATCCCAGCAAAACTTGCGTGACCGAAACTTCAGTACTTTTACACAATTTTTACTTCTCACTAACACTCCCACACAAATTTTGAAATGAGTAAGAAGTCAATCTATTGTGTCTTTTGTTTGTTTTATATTATAAGCTCTTCACTCAACAGATGTTAATCAAAAATAAAACAAAGGAAGACAAACAAATTTTTTATCTGTCACCCATTATTGAAAACGATGGATGTGAAAGCGTACAGCATGATACCGTGAATTTGACGTGTGCTTGTTCGTTGTGACAAATTGAACTCGAAGGAAAAAAAAGTTCGGTTACAAACGCGTCGATAATTAGAATTTTGAACATTTGTGGTTGCGCATATTGATGCAAAAT
The DNA here is from genome assembly GCF_001853355.1 of Bactrocera latifrons. Lineage (NCBI taxonomy): Eukaryota > Metazoa > Arthropoda > Insecta > Diptera > Tephritidae > Bactrocera > Bactrocera latifrons. The sequence goes on along the minus strand of NW_017537217.1, from coordinate 35,175 downwards.
TATATGAAATAAATATTTAAATCTATTTTAATTTGTTTCTCTAATTTCTTTTTTGTGTCTTCAAGTCTGTCTACAAGTGAAATTTGGAAAAAGGGTGAGTTTTTATAGAAAATAGTGCTCGGAAATAGATCTGCTAGAAAATAGATCTCTTTTATATAGAGGAATTCAAAATCGTTTTGAGAAAAATTCATTTCCTCAACTTCAAAATGCAAATAATTTTGTGCTTGATGTGGGAATAGATGGCCTGAAATTATTCAAGAACTCCAATAAAGTATTGTTGCCTATTCTAGCATCCGTAGTTAATTTACCAAACGAATTGCCATGTACAATTGCGTGCTTTTCTGGAACAGAAAAACCTTGGAGCATTAATGATTTTTTAAAAGAATTTTGTGAAGAAGTAAATTATTTAAAACAAAAAATGGGCTTCAGGTCGGTACTTATCCTGTAAAGAAGAAATTTGTTATTCGTTTGTTTTGCTGCGATGCTCCCGCTCGAGCTTTTGTTACACGTATGCAGTCGCATACTGGAAAAAGTAGTTTTTCTGAATGTGATCAAGTGGGTGAATACAAAGAAAGGAGAGTTTTTTTTCAAAACAAATAAAACATTTATGAACTGACCATTCTTCTAAAAATTGAAGTGGCAGATCAAATCACATTAATCCTTTCAAATTTAGAGAAAGCATTTTAGAGTCAGGAAATTTCAAAATGGTTTCCCAATTTCTTATAGACCCAATGCATCTTGTAGATCTTGGTGTATGTAAAAAGTTGCTTCAATTGTTAATTAAAAATGGCAATATAAACGTAAGCAAAGTTAACGAAGAAATAACATTTCTTTCCAATTTAGTTCGTTCAGAGTGCGGTCGAATATGTAGAAGTTTAGATGAAATCAGCAATTGGAAAGCGACAGAGTTTAGGCAGTTTTTATTGTATATAGGTATATTCGTCCTAAAGGATTGCATTGGTGATGACCATTACTACCATTTYCTCTTATTGCACGCAGGTATAAGGTTACTATCATGCAAGAAGTCTTTTAGCACTGAAGCCAATGTTGCCCAACAAATCTTGGAAGAATTCGTTGATTTGTTTGGAAATATATATGGTGGCCATTTAGTTAGTTACAATATACATGGTTTACTCCATTTAACTGACTTTGCCAAGCAATATGGTAATGCAATATTTAAAAAAAACTTATAAATAAGCCCAATAAGCCCTGCAGCAATTACATTTAAGGCTAGAAGAAAGAAATATTCCAGATTTTACTTGCAATAAAATATCCAAAGTTAATTCGTTAGTATAGATTTTAAAAAAGAAAAAGACTCCTATTGTTTTAGCCATAAAAGTTATAGGCATGAATGAGGAATCTGGTATCGCAACTTTATCTTTCCGTCCACGAATGTAAGGTGCTAATTCGGAAAGTTCACCAATCAAGAAATCGACAACACACAAACAGAAATTGCTTCCACCCTACCATTAACAACCAAAGCTGAAGGAAATGGAAAAATGCGAAGAATTCGCAACAGCAACGGTTAGTAATGTATACAATTTTTCAATAAACAATATTTATTTTGCATAATATTTTCAAATTACAGAAACAGTTTGTTTTAAGGATGAGAGGTAGTTAGACAGTATATGTGACACTGACGAATTCCTGAGTTTGTGTAACTAGGACGGTAGGGGAGGCAAGCAACCGCTATCGAAATTTCTGTTGTCCAACATATTATATGGTAAATTTAATACATACATATTCACCTAAAATGATGTACTTTACATTGATTTTTCATTACATTTTTTATAGATTTTTCATCACCTGTGGACTTGCGAATTTATAGGAAGCGAAAGCTGAATGATAAAAATAATATTGTAATAATTT
>NW_017537217.1:31417-33077 GCF_001853355.1 Bactrocera latifrons | reverse complement strand
GTTTACCCACTAGACTATTGTAGAATGCACCGTCAGTCTTACCTGAAAACAGTTTTGTTGATTTGTCCCAAATTTAATGAAAGTGTGAGAGGGAAGGATATAGTTCTATTACAGCAGAAAATATGTGAGCGAGAAGGTGATAAAAGATCACATGCATACAAAAGTTTTGGGAACTTTGTTTTATTCGCCCTTAAGAAAGTGATAGGAAAAAGTGACAATTAAACCGAAACGCGTGATCGGCATGTCCCTAGGTAACACGACCGTCACTTGTAACAGGGATCCCATATGGTGTGCAAAATTACAAACATATACACATACACATATATTCAGTTACATAAGATCATTTTCTAAATAGTATATAAGCAATGAAAATATCAAAATAAAATTAGAATGAAAGATTTCTCACTTGATATAAAACGTTTCACGTGTGAACAGTGAAAAACGTGGCAAAAACGCAGAATTCAGCCATCTTTGTTTGTTTTCGTTTGCACATTGTTGCCATTGCTTAATACTTATATATAGTTTTGTACAGATCTATGTTTTCAATTACAATTATTTATAATATAAAATATCAAAACTGAAAACAAACAATTAAAAATAGTTTATATATTTATAATAATAGCATTCGACTCCAATTTTGAGTTATTTTAAGAAAATTTCAAACATATTGAACAGATTGAATTATAAAAGTTGATTATTACTCCAGTACATCGATATTGGCAACCCTGAGATGTTTGAGAACAATCAGCTGTCACGTTTCCACGGCAAAAATCCAAATTCCATGAATTCTCACGTCATCCTACGTCAAAGAAAGAAGGGAGTAGCGTTTTTCATTGTGCACTTACCAGGGATAGTGGGATGCCCAACTTATTCCAGTGTGAGAGCGCCTCAAAATAAGAGTTTTCTATAACATTTTCCATTATGGCCAGATCGCACCAAATAAGAATTTTTGGACATTTTAAATTAAAATACCCAACATTTATTACGATTGCAAATTATTATATATTGGACTTCTAATATATGGCGAAACTCTATAATTCCTTTTTATGATTTTATGTTATATTAAAACAACTGACTTTCGATATTTCAATACTTAATAAGGTGAATTAAGCYTGTTAGTTCTAAATTAATAAATGTTTTTAATCATTTGTAATAGAAAATTAATTCTATTATGCATCAAATTACAAAAGGTTTCATAATATATATTTAAATTTTGCAATTTCTTTGATTTTCATAATTTTAAATTTTTATTAGCGATCTTGAACGGCGGCAATAAACTCCTCCGTTCACATATATTTTTGGTATAATTTCAATCCGGCCATTCCAGTCATTCCAATTGCAAAACGTCAAAACCTACTCAATTCAGTCAACTGTCAAAGTTCGGTAGGTTTTGACGTTTAGCAATTGGTCTCTCACTTCCAGTGAGAAAGGAGTTGGGGATCTCATTATCTCTGCACTTACATTGCGCCCCTAATAGCGGGATTCTGTAAGTAGTCTCTAATCTCGATTTGAGACATTTTGTGGTAAAATCTCAATTTGTGACTAGTTACTATTCATTAACCAGTCTCTAGCTTTAGCCTCAAAATATTGCCTCAAATTTGAGACCTGGTAGTTAGCAAGTCACAAAACCAAAAAGAACTCTTGTCTGCCATTTTGAATA
>NW_017537217.1:19799-31096 GCF_001853355.1 Bactrocera latifrons | reverse complement strand
TCGAATCAGCTGAGTCGGGCCACGATTCTACGTTTTCCACCTGTCATCTTTCGATGTCAGCATTGCCGGTGTGAGTATTAGGTTTTGTAAAATGAATTTCTAGTTCTTTTCTTTTCATGAAATMCTTTATATTACTTGATTTAAATTCATTATCAGCAATTATGTGTTTTGCCTTTGGTTTTAAGGAAAAATATATACGAATTTTTTCTAATATAGTTATGCTGGTTCTGTTTTAAAAAAAATACGCAGTAGCTAGTTTAGAAAATTTATCTATGAACGTCAAGAATCTGGGCTTTTTTATGACATATGTGTCCATATGGATTATTTCATTTGTATCTGTAGCAGTATCTGTTAAAAAAATACTTTGGTTTAACTGGTCGTCTATCGCATTTGACTCTACAACAAACATCGCAATTATTAATGTATTTTTCGATAAGCTGTTTTAGATTTTTATAGTAAATTAAATTTTTTAGTCCTTGATAATTTTCATTGATCCCGCCACTTCCTGTTTCTTCTTTGTGATATTTTTTAATATATCTAAATGCATCTGAAAATTAGCTATTATTAGTTTTAAATGAACACTATTATGTTCTGTTTTAATAAATCTTCTGAAAATATCACTCATAAATCCGCTTTTTATGTTTTCTCCAGTATCGGCGTTTAATCGACTAAGAAAATCAGCTAATGTATTTTCTTTTCCCTTATTATAGCCAATGTTAATATCATTTTAACCTAGTTTAAGCAGCCAGCGTTACAACCTGGGGTTTATATCTGTCAGTCGTATCTCCTTTTTGCTAAGTGGCGACAATTGGATATTCCAAGCGTAGCCAAGTCTTTCTCTTCCTCTACTTACAGCGTCGAATACTTTCAGAGCTGGAGTGTTTTCGTCCATTCGGACAACATGACCTAGGCAGCGTAGCCGCTGTCTTTTAATTCGCTTAACTATGTCAATGTCGTCATATATCCCATACAGCTCATCGTTCCATCGAATGCGACATTCGGCGTGGCCAACGCGCAAAGGACCATACATATTTCGCAGAACTTTTCTCTCGAAAACTCGCAATGTCGACTCATCATTTGTTGTCATCGTCCAAGCCTCTGCACCATATAGCATTATGGGAATTATGAGGGATTTATAGCGTTTGGTTTTTGGTATTGTCTACTAGCATAGTATATAGGAGGATATGTTTTGCGTTAAAACTGCGCCAATTGCAACTTCACTTGCATCTATACACAATTTAAATTTTTTCTTAAAATGGGGGTAACGAAGAAGTAGTAGTGTGTCAATTAGAAGACGTTTCAACTTATAGAAAGCATCTTTATACTGTGGGTAAATTTTTCTTAACTTAATATCATTTTTTAAATACTTTGTCATTCCATGAGCTGTTTTCGCATAGTCTTTTATACATTTTCTATAATATCCGGTGACACCAAGAACGGACTTAATTTGTTTAGTGGTTTCGGGTAACTTTATATTTTGGATTACTGCAAATTTTGATTTAGCAAAGAAATTACATTTGTCGATTTGAATTTTTAAAATATGGTTTCGTTGCACATTGAAGATTTTTTGGCTATTTTGTTCGTGTTCTTGTATTGAGCTACTAAATATTAGGATGTCGTCTAAATAAACAACACACATTTTATTTATTTAGTCCCTTAATACAGAATTCGTGAGCCTCTAAAATGTGGAGGGGGTGTTTGAGTCAATTCAGACGAATTCGCAGTGTCCTAGGGGTGTGGAAAAAGTTGTTTTTTTTTTCTGTGCTCTTCTTTAACATATTGAGTGCCAAGGGGTTTTGACGAAAACCATCCCCGGGTGCCAAGCTTTTTTGCTATAAACTGGTGTAAAAGTAGAAAGTATGCAGTTCTGCGCCAATCTCGGATGATTTCGTGGTTTATTTTGGATTTTTTAACGGTTTTTTTGTCGCATGTTTCTTTACGACATGGCACTGCACGACGGAATTGCAATCGTAAAAATCGATATTTCTTATTTTTTTTCTTTTTACGCGTTTTCCTTTACATTTATTTAAATTTCTAATACATCTGTGTTTATTTTTATTTATTTTCTTTTATTTATGTAGATTTGAATTAGAAAAATGGCGAAGCGAAACCTTAGAGATCGTGAAATACGTAAAGCGTTGGAAGGAAGTGATGATGATAGTGATTTTTCTTGCGATGACTTGATTGATGAGAACTGGCTACCAGATGATTTGGACACTGACTCTGATAATAACAATGATACTAATAACAGTGATAACATTTATAACAGCGATACTGAAGACGACTGGGACATGGATGAGGACGAACCAACAGCATTGTCAAACGTAGTCGATTCTTCCGAAACAATCAATTGGACTGAATTTAGTTCTAGTCAGAGAACTTTTACATTTACTGGGCGATCAGACTTGCAACAGTCTATTCCTTCAGATATTTCCTGTTTGGATGCATTTCTCCTATTTGTTGACAACGACGTTATTGATTTAATTGTATCAGAAACAAATAAGTATGCGGATGAATATGTAAATAAAAGTGCTGTTACCAGATTTTCTCGAAAAAAAAAATTGGATACCAACAACAGATTTTGAAATGAAGAAGTTTCTTGGCCTTATGTTGTGGATGGGTTTGGTGAATGTCGGGCGTTTAAAAGACTATTGGTCTAAAGAAGAGCTATACAACTTTTCAATTCCGGGGAAAGTAATGTCACGCAATCGCTTTCAGCTATTGCTTAGTTCCATGCACTTCTCAAACAATAACTCAATTATACCAGGTGATAGGCTTGGTAAAATAAAACCACTATTGGACATGCTACAAATGAGATACCAAAGAATTTACGTACCAGGTGAAACATAGTAATTGATGAGACCCTTATTCCATGGCGAGGCAGAGTATTATTCTGACAATATATATCAAATAAAGCTCATCCTTATGGTATAAAGCTTTTTAAGCTCTGCTCTACCGAAGGATTAACCTGGTCAGTGGAAATATACTCCGGAAAGTCATCAAGTGGATTGAGAGAAGTCGGTTTGGTTAAAGCTGTTTGCGAGGATTTGATCATTGATTTGAAAGGTCAGGGTCGAACTTTATATGTAGACAACTTTTACACAAGCTATGAATTGGTTCGTTGAATGCTGGATCAAAAAATACATGTGGTCGATACACTCCGTGCCAACAAGAAACATTTCCCAAAAGAAGTTATGGTTGCTCCTATAAAGAAAGGCGAAGTAGTGGCTAGAGAAGATCCCTATAGTATAGTTGTTCTAAAGTGGAAAGATAAACGCGACGTCAGAAAGCTATCCACGAAACATGCCCAGATAATGGTATCCATAACAGATGGAGCACGTAATCCTGCAGAGCCTTCAACTAGTCAAGGAGCGAGACATAAAAGTCGAGCAACAGAAAAGCCACTGGCTGTGGTAGAATATAATAAGGGGAAATCAGGCATTGATCTTTCCGACCAAATGGCTTCATGCGCAAATACCCTTCGCAAAGGGTTAAAATGGAAACATTAATATACGAACATTCCGTGAACGCGTTTCTAAGGGCCTAAAAGATCTCTCATCCCCGCAGCTTGTATCACAATCAAAATATATTATCACAAAAAGAGTAGATGAAAATAATGAAACCATCCGACGTGATTGTGTTTTATGCTACGCTGAAGCAAAAACAAAATTTAGTCGAAAGGAAGCAAGAAAGAATATCAAAATGACAACTACGTACTGTTCGCAATGCCCCAAGACTCCCCAATTATGCATTGATTGCTTTCCAAAATATACGCATCTAAAAAATTTATGTAAAAAATCAATGTAATTGAAGTTATCATATTCCTAATTTTAATTTTTCAATATCTTTTTTATACTTTTTTCCGCAATATCGAATGAATTCCAATAAATTTTCAAAATTAAAAAGAACCTTTGAGTTTTTATCGTACAAACCGCAAAAATGAAGATATCTCTATGAAACTTGGACCAAAATTTAGGGCAAACATTAGGCTACTAGAAATACATTAAAAAAAGAAACCCTGTAGCTTCAACCAAAAACACATGACAATACCTAAGGTCAGACAATGCCTGTCGCACGAAAACGTGTAGCGGCACCGCAGGAAGTTTTTGGTGTCGCTCGAAAACTTGTAGCCATGGCACTCAATGTGTTAATGAGAATTTATTGAAAACTCTTTGTAAGATCAATTGTTGTAAAGTATTGAGCACGGCCCAATTTTTTCATCATATTTTCTAATTGGGAATTTGCCACTGACACTTATTTTATTTAGGGCTCTGTAGTCAATTACAATCCTCCATTCTTTCCTGAATTGTCCAATTTTTCCGGAACATAATCCAAAAAGGCGAATTGTGGGGAAATTTACTTTCTCTAACGATACCCTGGCTCATCATATCTCTCATTTGCTTATTAATTTCCTTAATGGATTTGAGGATATCTATAATTTTTAGAATACATTGGTCTGTCTGTTGTGGTTACTATCTCATGTTGTATTTCACGAGTATGGGTTACGAATGCCCCTCTTCAAAGAATAAAACTGAATTTTGGTTTATCAGTTTTTCCAGCAAGGATTTTTTCTGTGTATTCATATCTTCCATCGTTAATTTTTCTAATACTTCTTCATTGGGTCTTGAAATAGTGAACATTTGTATTTCGTTATATTGCAATTGACAATTTTCAAAGAATTTAGTTTTAATGTTATTTATTTCAACGTAGTCTTCATTTAGATTATGGCTCTAAAATATTTTGACCTATTATAGCATCAAACTTTTTATTCCTAAAAGTTGTAATTTCCAACACATAAAATTTTTTTCATAAAATTCAATTGCCAGGGGAGTTATGATTTCCTCATTGATACTAAAAATTCCGTTAATAATGTTAAAAGTTAATGGTTCTATAAGTCGTTTGCATTGATATTGTGGTAAAAGATTTTTATTGAGTAAAGAAGTGGTAGATAACGTGTCAAGTAAGCACCTAATCAGTGGCGTAACTATAGGGTGGCAAGTCGGCAAAATGCCACGGGCCCCCAGCCCGAAGGCGCCCCCTCAATTCCCAACATTTATTATTACACATACACATTACTTAAGTAAAAAAAAGTTTTGTCTTTTTTGTCAAAATGAGCTCATTGCTGTTCTGGTTCAAAAAGTGGAAAATGCTCTGGTAAATGAAATAGTCACCGCAGTGTTTTATTCCATTTTGTTTGATACTACTCAAGATATTTCCAAAACAGATCAATTGTGTGAACTTTACCGTTTCTATGTAATCGAGAAAGATGAAAATGGAACTCCAAAGGCGCTCGTAATTAAAAAGTCAACTTTAGGATTTCATGAGGTTAAGGATCAAACTGCCTTAGCAATGTCCAAGCAGATAATAAAATCCATAAATGACAAAAGTATTTCTCTGAATAAGTGTCGTGGACAAGGGTACGATGGAGCTAATACCATGAAAGGTACGTATGGCGGAGTTCAAAAACTTATAAGAGATATAGAGCCAAATGCAGTGCATGTCCATTGTGCTGCTCATAATTTAAACTTGGTAGCAAATGATGCAGTGAAAGAGGTCTTAGAAATACAAACATTATTCGAAACTGTGCAACAAATTTATAATTTTTTTGGCCATAGTATTAGACGATGGAATATATTAACAAGTTTTATATCTGACAACAAAAAAGAAGAAACGTTGTATCATCAAATTCAGTAACATTAAAAACAATGAATCCAACTAGATGGGCAGGACGCTTTGATGCCATGTTTGCTTTAAAGGTTCGATTTGTTGATGTTCCAGAAGCGCTAACAAAAACCATTTTATCAAATTCCAAATCAGATGAGAGAAATGAAGCTATCTTGCTAAAGAAGAAGGTAGAGAACTACAATTGCAGTTAAATGGTCTATAAACCCTGAATTTCCTAAAACTCGTCAGAGAAAAGTGAAACGTCATTTTGATGAAATTTGTGAGGTTGAATCTCTCCAAGATCCTGAAAGCTTGTTTAAAGTGAACGTATTCTATCGTGTATTAGACATCATCATTAATCAACTTAGATCGCGTTTCCTTGGAATGAATGAAATTGTTTCCAATTTTAGTGTCTTGCAGCCTGCCACTTTGCAAAACTTGAATGATACTGAGGCTTTAGCATTTGTCCATTTTTATAAAAAAGATATATCTATGTCGTTTTCCAAAGAAATTCTCAGTTTTCGATCCTCTTTTAAACACGAAATAGAAAGGTCATCTTCTATAAGAGAACTTGATGACTTATTAATAATAAAGAATCATTTTATATCTTCAAGCTTTCCTGAAGTGTGCACTGCATTTCTGTTATTTCTCACCATTCCTGTAACTACGGCTAGTGCCGAGCGATTATTTTCAAAACAGAAGTTGGTAAAAACTTATTTAAGAAATTATATGTGACGATAAAGGTTAAGCAATTTGACTATTCTATCCATCGAAAATTCTATGGCCCGAAATTTGAACTTTGATAATGTCATTAACACTTTTGCTGAACAGAAAGTCCGAAGAAAGGAATTTTAATAATTAAAATTGTGTACTTAAAATAAAATTGTGATTTCTGTTCAATATGTACTTTAAATTAGGTACCTTTAATTAAAAGTGAATAATTAGAAAATCAAGAAATTATAATTATAAAGTTTGTATGTACCTACTTCACGTAGTGAAATATTAGTTAACTCTTACAAATAAAAGTGTATAAATAAATATTATGAAATAAAAAATACTATTGTTGTTGGTTCAGCTTCTTTATATATTGGGGAAGTGGGAGGGCAGGGGATCCATTCGATGAATTTTCCACGGGCCTCGAACGGTATAGTTACGCCATTGCACCTAATCCATGTGTTATTTATTGTTATTGTGATTATCGGTAAACTATATTCTCTGCCTGATATTGAAAATTTACCTCTCTATCATCATTAGTTTCAATGTGGTCCACTTCCATATATCGTTCCGAATTTGGAAATTGTTGACCTGAGTTATTATTTAGACCAGTTTAGAAAGTAATTTTGACGTAACTGTTCCAAGTTATGGTTGTTGTTATCCGTAAATGTTTGTACGTTATTATTTTGTATAAGTATTGTGACTGTTGTCTATTGTTTGGTATAAATGTGATCTGTATATTCGGCCTCCTGTCGTATCTTTTTACCATACCTGTTTCTTTTCATAAATAATATGCGCCTCTAAGACACGTTATATTTCTATGGATAATACTTGCTAGATTTGGCTCAATACCGTTTAAAAATGTTTTTAGAATCAGCGACCCATTTATTGAAAGCTTAAGTTCTGAAGGTCTATTATTATCTTGTTCGTATTTAGTGTTTAGTTTGTCTAAAATATTTCTAAGATTATAAAAATAATTGCTTACATTATAATTTTTTAAGTTTACTGCTTGGTGGAACAGGATTAGTTCTTCTTTAATATCTGCCCAAGTGGATTCTTGTCCTTATGTCCTTATTGCATGAAGGGCGGGTCCTTGGATTTTATTTTTTACATACCTTTCAAAGATGAATCATTGCAGTGGCAAGTATATTCCTTTATTCTAGATGCTTCTTTTATTAGTTTTTGAACCTGTAAAATGAATGGGTTGGTTGGATTCAGTCGGCATGGCTCTTAATTTATAATTTTTTTTTAAATTAATATTTAGTGTACCGACGTAGTTTTAGCCTTATTAATCTTTGGATTAATACCGAACAAAAGATTAAATTTTAAAATTTTTATTTATTGTGTAACTTACAGTTCCGTTGCTGCTTAAGAACTAACAAACTTTCTTTAGTTCTTAAATGTGCGACGGTAAACTCAACACAACGTTAGTTGAACTCATACATATATATATTGTAAAATCGATTTAGTCAAGGAAATCGAGCGTTGCACAAAATTATTAAAATAAACATAAATTAAAGTATCGAATTACTATTGTAGTGATCGATAAATTTTGGTTGTTGTATAAAAAACAAAATGAATTTGGTTATTGTACAAAGTTGTTGTGCAAGCAAAGAATTGAGTTTGCAAATTCGAAAATCAATGAATTTAATTGGTCACCAGTTTCGTTGTGTAAACAACTGAAAGTATTTGTTTGTCATTTGCCCCAATTTATTGGAAGCGAATTGAATGACTAATCGGAATAGGAAGTTGACATAACTCGCGCGTGGCGAAATGTGAGTAAGGGAACCCCACAGCTCTCTCTTGTATTAAGATCCACCTCAATTTTGAACATAACGCCCGTCGACATAGCCGAAAGGTGTAAAGCTGCGAAGGTGGCTATCAGGCTCAGAGAATATGGGTTCTTAAAGGAACGCGTATCTGGACAATCCGTTTTCTTTACAAACTGTGACTGCATATCGGATCATCTGGAATATGGAGTCGCCATATCGAATTCTGGTGGCTCCTTCTATGTTTATATACCGACGAGGGAGATATGGGTGGGAAGAAGCCGTTGGAGGAGAGAGGCAATAAGCTGTTTTACGGATTGGTCAAAGCTTAAGGGGAAGTTTGGTGGAAGGGTCTACTGTCGGAATCTCTCTATCAACACCAGCAGAGCGGCAATACTAGCCTTGAACTCAGTTTCAGGGTTAGTCGAAGAATATCTAACGTCGCTATCTCTAGCAGAGAGAGTTTTTGGTATGGGTGCCGGGCCACAGCGGAATGCAGATAACTGTAAAGCTGATGAGCTAGCAAGAAAAGACACTCTAGAGTCATTATCGGTAGAATGGGAACGGGTGCTCCTTCATCCTTTCGTGTTCTACTACTAGATAGCTGGGCCTCGCAGATGCTTGGCCAACGCTGGGCCACAGAAGATCTAGTGACCTTTTTGCCCTCAGAAAGGCTACCTTATTGGCATGCATTCGGTAAGAATGGGAATCTAACCGGATGCTGACTACAAAAGTTGTTTGGAAGAAGATGCGGTGGAAACAAGCCAGCACTTCCTTCTTGACTGTTCTGTGGTTGGGACACTTGGGGGCGCATACCTTCGGACATTCTACCGAACTGGCGGGTGTTGAAGTTAAGCGGCTTTGTAAATATGTATTGGGTACAAAGTGTTCTAGTTATAATGACTTTCGTTTTTCTAAGAAATTGTATGCCGAATTTATCGGTTAGTGTTTGAATTATATAGATTATATGTATTTACAAAACTTTTTGGATTCCGATCCTCTGGTTGACGTTTTACGTCTTAAAGTATTTTCCTGGCTTTAATTCTTACAAATTGCAAGAGTTTTTTTTAGATTGTATTATATCAATTTGCGTTTAAAAGCCAATGTAAATTTGATGTTCTTAACTTCATGCAAGTTATTTTACTTGCTATATATTTTCGCCACATCAGCATTTGATCCAAGTGAATAACAAGATAAGTTACTTCATTCGCTTGGGGTACTAATATTGTTTATTTTAACTGTCCGACACGTTTCTGGTCTAATCGAGAATGTAACATGTTTGCATTTTTGCTAACTAATATTTATACGCCAGTTGGCAAGCCATTCTTCGAATAAAGTTAAGTGCTGCTCTAATACACTTGATGTTCTGATGGAGTATTTATTACGGCTTAATAGAGCTGTTTCATCCGCGAAAGTGGATGTCAATACTTTAATAGATGTTGGAATATCACCTGTATATGTACAGAAACGAGCCTTGTAAGCTAGCCTGCTGTTCACCAGCCCTTATTACTCTTTGTTCTGATATGAAGTCTGCTACTTTAACTGTAAATTTCCTGTTTCTTGAATATCGCTCCAGAGTTTTATGCAATTCGTAAAGTAAAACGTTTTTGATTTCCCATAAAAGAGCTTCATGCCAGACCTTATCGAACGCTTGAGCTACATCTAGCAAAATAGCTCTCTGTGCTCGAATGCTTTCCTGATTTCGTCGGTAATTCTCTCTCTGCGTTAAGTCCATCCCAGGTTTATCCATAATGATTGGATAGTACCGAGATTAAGAATTGCCTTGAAGAGCAAAGAGCGCACTTTTATATTATCAATTATCATTTTTGGACGAATATTATCGAGTCCTGATGTCTTTTTCGGATTTAGCTCTCTTTAGATTCTAGTAACTTCAGAAGTAGAAGTTCTAATAGACGCAAGCGACTCGTTGGTGGTTGTGGGCAAGGTTGGCAACTTAAAGTTGTTCTTTGGGCAATTGGGTTGAAATAACGTTTTTAGGTGATTAGCAAAGCTATTTGTCTTATTCCCATCGCTACGTGCCCAATTACCACTTTACTGCTTATTGTTTCTTTTCATGTTGGCAATACAGCTGCATTAGTTATTAGATCATTGAATTCTCTTATATTTTTATCAATGTCTCTTCCAATCAATACTGACGCAATCAATATCCAGCTTATTGTGCTTATTAATAATAATGTAGTACAGCTGTCGTCCTTTAGGAATAATAAGACGCCCCAGTACGTGTGTTTTTCGTTTTGATCTCCACCTGCTAGAAATCTTTGACCTAGTGTTCCAAAAATGTCTTTAAATTCGCTATCTGGAATTTTAAAGCAAGGTGGACAGTATATAGTCGTAATATTTAAGCCACAACCCCTATTTTTTAAAGATATTTCGTAACTTGTAATGTTGTGTAGCATGAGATTCTAGAGCACAGTGATTTAACCGATTTCTAACCAACACTGCCGTGCCACCATGCGCTTTTCTATCGGATGATTTGAACATAAAGTCTAAATCCCGGTATATTGAAATTAATTTTATTTGTAAGATGAGTTTCTGATATAAGCAAACAGAAATCTAATAATCTCCAATTTATGTTGGTTAACACCGTTAGCGTTCCATATACAGATACTCAGTACGCTCATTTCTTACTTAATAAATTTTGAAACATTTGATTTTGTGATTTTATTAAATCTCAGATCATATTTTGCATGGTAGACTTAAATTGTGTCATACACTGTGTAAGATTTTAAATCTTTGTTTCAATAGCTCTATTTAGAGAGTTTTGCGGTAGTTGCATATGTACAAAGTTGCCTTTTACTACATTTGCATAGCTTCGTTGCATATTATTATTCTTAAAGGTAATAGGATTTGAACTTTTGCCTTTTGTTCTGTAACATTTGGTTACGACGTGCTTGAAGGCCTTGTGACATTGTATAAACCTACAAGTAACCAATCCTTCATTTTTCACTAACACACACGCAAAAACCTACTACAAATTAGGCACTTGGTACGGGTTGCCTCTAAATATTCTACTACAAATTAGGCACTTGGTTCGGGTTGCCCCCAAATATTCTGCTACTAATTAGTCACTTGGTACGGGTTGTCCCCAAATATTCTACTACTAAATCGTTCAAATGCCTCAAATCTGCT
>NW_017537217.1:15297-18032 GCF_001853355.1 Bactrocera latifrons | reverse complement strand
GGAAGAGCAATAAACATCCAATAATCTTTTGTTTCAAAAATATTCTTGAAAGTTTTCATTAATGTTTTCCGTAACAAATACTTTTTCACAAAAGAGTTGATCTACTACATTTCTTTTAATTACATCTCTGTGCCTAAAAAAGGCAGATTTCGATCAGGTGATCTCAGCTGTGAAAAATTCKTGRAAAACAGCTGATTCTTTTGTTACTTGTAGGGTTATACAATGCCTTGTGACAACTTCGATTTCAAATCTTTATATACAAGACAACCCCGAAGTTAGCAGTATGATTTCCTCCAAAATTCTATACCACCACATGCTTTGAGTGCAATATGATTTGGTATGCTCACATTCTTGGCAGTTATGTAGTACATTGTACCGGAGCGTTTATTTTGTGTTATCCTTCAACTGTTACTCTACGATGGAGCATATATTTCAGATTATATATGGGATCCGTTTCATTTTTTATTTAATTAATTAGAATTAACAACAACAACAATTACATTTTAAGGATTGGTTATGGAACTTTGTTTCTAATAAATATATTTACATCAGTTTTAATACCAAAACCGCATTCTTCCAATTCTTCTTTGCTAGACTCTACGACGGAGACTTAGAATTCTTCAGTTGATAAGAATAAAAGTTCTTGTTTTTATTTTTTTATTTAATAGAAATTTAACAATTCTCATAAAACTTTTTTCAGTGCAGGACTTAATTTTTGTTTCATCCATATTGCCTTTTTTCAAAAGCACTGTATAAAATTACTAGTACCTACATTTTCACTTAATTTAGCATTAAGAGCATTTGAGCTCCGTGGTGGTACCCTTTGCATCATCGTTAGGCTCTTTTCTCAGTAAGGCAAATCTGTTGCCATTAAGAATTTCAGCTTTTTACTATTTGGCGTGCCAGGTTGAAATTTTTGGTTATTGACCGCTGATTTAATGGGGCTCGATTTTTTTTACATTAATGAAGCGATCAGTACCAGTCTGAACTTATGGACCTTTTTTGCTTGGTACATTCACCATGCATTTGTGGCTCCTGTCAGTGGATTTGTTGTTGCCCGATTGCTGTTTACTGCTCTTATGACTGCGCTTGCTTAGCATCCATTTCAGCTGATCGCTGCGACGATGACTCATCATGGCCGTTACATTTGTTCTTGCCAGCTGTTGCTGGCTCGACAAAGCTAAAGTATGTATTAAAGAATGAATACGGTTTTGTTGATGAGGCTGCGAAGCACTCGTTATTATTTTTTTATACCCTAAACAGGGTATACTAAGTTTACCACGAAGGTTGTAACATCCAGAAGGAAGGGTCGGAGACCCTATAAAGTATGTATTTAAATGATCAGTATGTTGAGCGGAGTCGATTTAGTCATGTCTGTCTGTCTGTATATATACGAACTAGTCCCTCAGTTCTTAAGATATCGTTTTTCCTCTTAAAGAAGCTGCTCATTTGTCAGAACTGCTGATATCGGACCACTATAACATATAGCTGCCATACAAACTGAACAATCGGAATCAACTTCTTGTGTGTAAAACTTTCACATTTGACAATGTGTCTTCACAAAAGTCGGCACTGGTTATTTTCGAAGATAATAATGTAACGTTTGCATTTGACGAGATATATTCACGAAATTTGGTATCGATTATTTTGTAAGGCAACAATGTAATCTCCGAAGAAATTGTTCAGATCGGTTAACTATAGCATATACCTGCCATACAAACTGAATGATCGGAATCAAATGCTTGCATGGGAAATCTTCTCATTTAACGAAATTGGGTATAAGTTATTGTTCAAGTAATGTAAACTCCGAAGAATTGTTCAAATGGGATTACTATAGCATATTCATTACTATAGCATATTCATTACTATAGCATCGAAGTCAAATGCTTGCATTGGAGACTTTTTCAGTTAACGAGATATATTCTGAAAATTCGTCGTGGTTTATTTTCTAAGGCAACGCTACAATAGTTGAAGAAATTTTGTAAGTCGGGTAATAATGCCATACAAAACGTCTAAAAGATCCATTTTCTTTATTATTAAATAACCTTAATGTTTCTAGCAAATAACCTGCCTGAAAAGGACTAGTAAATTGTTTTCGTTTTAATGAAAACCACTGGCCGCTTACGTCTTTAAATTTAGTTAAGCACTTAGTTACTAAAATAAATGCAGTCGAAGTTAACGTTTTCTCTTGTTTCTTGTTTTTGTGTGCATTGGTTATTATTTGAAGCTTGTTTTTAATTTGTTATTATTCTTTGTTTACTTTTGGAAAAATCAGAATACGCGGAGCGAATTAAAAAACACGTCCACACATCTTGAAAACTTTCTTTATGTCACAAACAATTATCTCGAAGGCTTTTTTTTTAACATTCTAAACGTTTCTACACCCGCATACATTTTAATGGAACTTCTTTGTTGAATAATTTCGCTCATTGTAAAAATCGCCGAATGGATTTTATGTAGCAGAGAATGTATAATATAGAGAAGGTTCACCGCGTTGCCAAATTTACGATATTTCATTTTTTGGAGGGGTACTCTTTTCTATTAGTGGATTTCACCACAAAAGCAGGGGTATCAATATTTAACAGGAGCGTCGAAAATAGCAGAGTTGAGCATTTTCAGTGATAAATGAGAAWAATTATGCTAATTTCAATGTTTAGAAATGTACGCTTACAGATTCGCATATTTACAATGCGCAAGGGACTATAGATATCATTTATATGTAGATATTCTCCATA
>NW_017537217.1:6874-13992 GCF_001853355.1 Bactrocera latifrons | reverse complement strand
ATGTCACGCACATATTTACATGTGTACTCATATTGTAAGTATGTACATATGATGATGTTTGAGACGATTGTTGTTTTTTCAGAAGAATGTTTGTGTTTTTTGATTTACATACATGCGTACGCATATATTATTTGTACATATGTATGTGTGTACGTAAATATAGAGAAGCGCGCTTTTTATATTTCTGATAAATGATATCTTGATTTGAAATTGATTTGTACTTGCATACATGTCTGCCGGATAGATGCGTATGAAAGTTTTAAATGATTAGAGGTGTGGTTAATGTACATACATATATTATTATTGTAATATATTATGTTTTTACGATATTACGATAATATTTCATATATGTATATAGCATATATACATGCATACGAAGTTATATAATATTACCAATGATAAGAAATATTTAAAAATTAGCTTTTATTTGGACATTAACTACAAATATTACCATGAAAATARCGTAAGTCAATAATTATGTTATCAATTTTGCATGAATTCACAAAAATTCGCAAAATGATATTCATATCAATTGATATGATTGCATGTAAACGTATAAAAATATAAGCCGTTGGCCTTTTGGCTTATATTTTTTATACGCGTCTGTAAAAGCAATGTATATTTCTGAGYATAATTTTCATTCAATGCTCAGCTCTGTTCACTCATCTCTGTTAATGTTTCTCCTTCCGAGCCAAAAGTGGTGAAATCCACTAATAGAATTTTGTTAGTTCTTGACAGTTCACACGCCTGTCCGCAATTGAACCTTCTCTATATTATACATTCTCTGTATGTAGTTTAGAAGGACAAGCGTATACTAAAGACTATTGATTATTTTCATATGACATTTGGCACAGATGTTTCTGATAGTTAGTTTATGTTGGTTATAGAAAAAAAATTCTTCAACAAATGGGTTTTTCGTGGGAAATTTAAATTTAAAAATCTCATTATTATTTGCCACAGTAATATTACATGTCTGTCATTGCGATAAAGCCTATATGTTAAGAGAATTTGAATTTACTTACCTCTTAGAACGTGCACAGTAATACTTACTGCTCTGGCATTCGAAGGAGCACAAGTGTAGTTACCTGCGTGATGAAAATTGACCACCTCTAAACTCAATATACTGGATGTAGGTGATAATAAATATGGAGATAACTGGGATTTAGATGTCCACACCATTGTTTTGTTAGTATTATATTCTTTGTCCTTGTTTTCACTCCGTTCATTGTTAAGTTTTTTATTCGTTAGAATTAAAGAGTTTTCTGAATTTTGTGTTACTCTTGTTACAGCAGTATCCACCACTGTAGTCGAAGTAACTGAGAACCCCTCTTGCGCATCATAGTTGACCATTTTGTTGTTATGATACCTACAATAAATCACATGTATAAGCCAAATTAGTGCCACGTTATGTAGAGTAAGGTCAATTATAAAGTTTATACATTGTAGTAGTTTCAATAAATATAATTTGGCTAAGTTCTATTATAAATATTTTGTCTAAAATATTCATTAGGCTGGCAGAATACAAATACTTATATTTGAGAAGAAAAAAATTTTGAAGTGAATTTTGAAAGTGGTAATCTACGAGTACATATTTTCTTTATTATATTTTATATCAATTTACTTTTTATTATTTTGTATGAACAAAATGTTCTTTAATGAAGTAGAAAGTACAATTAAAAAAAATATGATATATGGTATTAAAAATTCTTTTCAACATGTTCCACATACTATAAAAGTTTTGTCCCTGAAAAATTTTCACTAATATATTTTATTTCGTGGCCGACATGTTTATATTAAAGTCAACCTAATTGCCTCTAATAAGATATAAGGTGTRTTCAGAAAAAATGAGCATTTTAATAATTTGCTGGTTTGGAGAGTCCAGTAGTCAAATTTTCTTTTATTATGCGTACATTAGAGCAGGTTGATTTAGAAGGAGATTAAAACAAAGAAAAATTTCGTATGCGGAAAAAGTTGTATGGATTATTCTGGCCATTGTTCTTCGAGCCATATATTTTTTAGGTGAAGTTTAGTTGTTAGGCATTATAAAAACTCCTTTGTTAGTTTTTGTAAATCTGAATAAAATTTAGTAAATAGATGCAATGTGGGTCTTCAGTTATATTATTTTCCGGCTAGCTGCTTTTAAAAGGAAAAAACAATTAATTTTGCAGAACTGTACTCTAGTACATACTTAAAAATTACGATTATATAATATCGAAGAACTGTTCGCAATGTAACACAATGCTCATCGGCGAGTCTATTTTACTGTACAATTTTAAAGCAAATGCTATCTAAACTTCGAAACTAATGGATTTACGTTTATATTTCTCGAGATGCAGCAGTTGAAATTGCATATTTCTAATTGTCCATTCCTCATCTACGTTTTTTAAGATTTCAGATGAAAATAAACTTATTGATTATATTTTTTAAATCTCTTTTCATTTTTATATTTGCCAGTTTCTTCTTGTTTTATTTCCTCCTTTTCGTTTTAATGGCTTGTCCGATGTTGAACAGATTTTTCTGGAGTTTCTCCCAGGTAGGAATTGCCAAGCTTCACGACCGCATCAACCGTGGATTAGTCGTGGTTAACTAGGCTTTGGCAGTCCGGGACTGAACCAGGCTTGGTATTTTAGTCACACCGGCTAAAGTCCAGGCTTGGCTCCCTCCCTGGTATCAACCCTGATTGCCAAGTTTGTACCAAGTCTGAAAGAAGTCTGGTTCATTCAGCCTTGGATTATAGCTTCTTATTGATTCCTTTTCAATCAGGCTGCATCCTAATTTTACTTCCCAGCGAAATCAAAACGTGCAATGTCCAATAGTATAATGCTTGATTGCTAACCATATTAATTTACTTCTCAATATTTATAATATAGACATCTAGAAGGCGCTTTCATCGAGAACACAAATGTCAACGTCTACAAATTAAACTCGATTAATTAATGAGTGTTGTTCAATCATGAGTTCTACAGGGTATTCGAAATCGCGGGAACGAGTGAAAAAACATCGTTTTTTTTAAATTTGGTGATGATAATAATAGTGTGGTCAGTTGTGATGAGGATATTCGTGATGTATCAAAGGTTTCTTCTGATAGAAACTTGCTCCAAGCACAGAAAGATGAAAGGAGCCCTAACCAAGCAAAGCCATCTCATAATTTAGAAAATTTTGCAGAATCTCCAAGTGGAGTTCTACAACAAGATACATCGCTAGAGAGTTTCGCAGGGTGTTCAAGTTTTATGTCGGTTGACGACGATGATGACAACGCAATAGCACCTGTCAGTCTAGGAGCAGGTGTAGCCCCTCAACAGACCGAGCTGATGATCTCAGGTATTGAGATTGAAGCACCTCAGACCCTCACTGAGAAAATGCGCCAGGTGACACTTGATAATATAGGCAGCATCAAGATGAAAGTGGTGAGTGGATTTTGAGAAATTCTGCGCAGTGAAGGACACACTGAAATGCCATCCACTGCCCATAAACTTCTTGGCTCCAATCACCGAGTGAAAACCAAACCGATGATGGCGTATAAAGATCAGATTAGGGATTTTTTATATCTCGGAATTCGAAATGGTTTGGAGAAACGAATAGACCTGAATGTCTAGAAAGAAAAAGACATACGTGTGTTAGTTCATATAGATGGATTGAAGGTAAACCATTATTCCAAGGGAAGTCTATGGCCTATTACGATGAAGTTGGYGACAAAAAAATATACCTGCAGTCCTTTTGTGGTAGCCGTGTTTTATGGTAGGTCCAAGCCAAAAAATTTGAGTGGTTTTTTGAGTGATTTCTTGGAGGAAGCTAAAAAATTAATCCTCGAAGAAATAACCATCTAATGCCGATTTCTTATGGAGAAGACARTTTTAGAATGACAATTCATCACCTCAGTCAGCTCTGTGATGACGCAGCTCATTTTAAAACTCACTGAGTCAATACTCTGCATTTTGGGGGGAGAATTTTATAGGCCAGTTGAAGGATTTTGCAAGTAGCCGAGGGAAACCTTTGGCTCAAATCGTCAATCGCCTCAGTGCTTTAGACTCATCAGATAGTGCAAAAGTGAGACCTCGTGTTGCAATACGTGAGGTGAAACCTTAAAAATTCAATGGGATAATTTTAATAAGTTGTGAAGAATATTCATCAGTCAAATCAGTAACTTATAATGTGTCATAGTGAAAAGTCAACGGACCATATTTACTTAGATGGATTTAAACTGCACTCCTTAAATGCTGTGTTTGACGCTCCCTGTGCGTCAAGAGAAATTGGCATTTTCGCAATTGACAAATTAGCTGGTAACCATCGGTGCTGTGAAATCCAAGTGTTTAATGATGAAAATCAAAGAAAAATATTATGCTGTGTCCTTGTTGCATTCGTAACGTCGATTGTTTCAATAGTGCAATTTTGAAGGATATGATGGTTTTTGCGGGGGTTGGTAAATGTTGGTGTTATTGTATATCCCGCAACAACGGTAGCGTGACATTGCGCACTGCCTGTGGGCAGTAAATAACAGCTTGGATTAATTCGCTATTTCACGTAAGTATTTTTGCCAATTGTTTATGATTCAGAATGGAGTATTATTGTCTTCTCCGCTTTTATTAGTTGCCTCAGCATTTGTCGAAAATTTTCCACATTTCCACAATCTTTTCATATAACCTCCAAAAAATCATGCCTGACGATGTTGACGCCATTTACTGTGTTGAAACCTTGAGCGATAAAAAACTTTAGACAGTTAATTCACACATTTGTGAGAATACTTTTTGAAAATACTTCCATTGAATATTACGTCAATTAATTATTCGAAGAATTATTGCAAAATACATTTGTGAGAATACTTTTTAAAAATACTTCCATTGAATATTTCGTCAACTAATTATTCGAAAAATTATTGAAAGGAGCATTCACTAAAATGGATCATTCAAGTACACATTTTTTTATTCATCTACTTCCTCATAATGAGCACTCAAGAGGAAGATGGCAAATTGTATCAAATTGTGGAGGTCCTGGACGAAATTGCTAAGACTGGGGAAAAAAACATTGAAATCGTTCCAGCGTCGTGGGTGACCAGAACCGATGGAAACAACAATAGTACTTGTGCTTTTCCTCCGCCCGATAAATATTGTATATACTGAAACCAATCTAGCTAGAAAATTAACCAAAAATCAAGCGGCAATGATGTGAAATCAAACTTCTTCTGTCTTAGAACAAATCGTCGAAGAAAGGGGGTCCTCTACATTAAGAACATCGAGAGTTCCTGAGGCTGAAGTTTCCAGAAATAAAAATCAACCAAGAGATGATGAGGCAGCCGGGGCTAGAGCGTCTCAAAGTAAATAGCTGTGTTCATTTTTTTTTTTCAGGAAAATTGAACCTACTAATTCTCATTTTCATTAGGTAGAACAGCGTACAGTGACACAAAATCAGAGAAAGATCGGCATTGATAGTTTGCCTTACACGTCTGAGGGGCACTGCCATAGGCGATCCTCTTAAAGGTAAGCACCAACCATATTGTGGAGGAAATATTTGTATTTTCTTTGTTTTTTCTCATTTTTCAGAATTTGTCATAGATTACTGGGATGCTAAATTGGATTTCCTCATGTACAAACTACGTGACAGTTTCTCAAACTTAAAACGATGCATCCAGAACAATTTAAATAGAAAAATTGAAGAGCTCAAGGTTAACATGACCATGCATCATTTTGCTGGAGCTCAACCCATGGCGTCCCCTAGGGAAGGATTATCTACAAACTTTCCTATTAAGACTTTTGAAGAGTTCCTCGATTTTGAGAGGACTCTCGACCAAATGCATGAGGACAATTTGGTTAATCCTGAAAAGGCTTTGAGCAAGCGTGTGACACTTGTGAGTTTATTTGGAATATATTTACATTTTGAGGCGTTATTATTGACTTTACCAATTGTCTGAGAATATTTTTGTGGGTTGTTTTTTCAGGAAGAATTTATGAGTGTGTTAACGCATAAAGAACCCAATTACGCTGCAGACATTAAGAAGATCCTCAAGGAATTAATCGCCAAAGAAGTTCAACTTAATTATAGTGGCGTAGGCCGTGTTGTCAAAGGAAAAGGAAAAAAAAATTTCAGTGCAACAGCGACTTTTACGTGTATGAGAGATTTGTATGCGAAGTCCATTCATGGTGACTGACTTATTTGGTTTTCATTGATTTTTTTACTCGGTTTTCAGGTTTCATTGAGACAAAATACAAAGACTCTAATCAACCATTGAAGATTATTACGATTACAAGTCAATGGCTAGCAGGTGCTGGCGACAGAGAAGGAGGATGCATGCCGCGTAAAAAGGAAGTTGGTGCAGTTTAACTGAAAAAAGGGCTTAGAAGGATCGAACCAGAACTCACCAGTCAGTGAAACTTAATTTTACGAATTTATTGTTTTACGTGTTAAAAAAAGGAGTTAATATTTAAAGTTAATTTTTTTGTTCAATATTATCAGGGGGTTTGTCCAGTTAATATTTCAGGCAACAATTTTGTATTTTTTGTGTTTAAAAAAAGGGAGTTACGTTAATATTTTTTGTTCATTGTTATCGAGAGTTTTGTTTAGTTACGACAACATAATGCTTATTTTTCATTTTCCATGTGCATTAAGTCCATTTAAAGTATATGTATAACAATATATATAATATTAATAATATAATAAAGACAATTAAACATAATTACTTCCGATAAATCGTTCTTCATTGAATGTGCCAATCCACAAAGTACCTATTCAAATTACATCTTAACCCTGGCTAAGCCAAGGTATTAAAAAAAAATAAGCCTGGAACGGCGCTGGTTTCAGGGCCTGGACCAGTGTTAATAAGACGGCGTGGGTCAGCCCTAGTTACAAGGTCTGGCCCCACGTTACATTCCAATGCTCATCCACTATTGGTCCTGGCTTGGATTCCAAGCCCGATCCACGCCTGCCAAGTCTTGGGAACGGCCTACCTTTTTTTGTTTTATGGATACGCCAAAGGTGGGTGTAAATCTTCAAAAGATATTGTTGGCCCGTACCAACAATTATGCCCGATTCGCATACAGCGCATACGTGCTAAAGCACCCCTTTGCCCACAAACCTGTGTTTCCCTGCGGAACTACCTATAGGCTTTCCTTCGCAGGGCAGGTATT
>NW_017537217.1:0-2012 GCF_001853355.1 Bactrocera latifrons | reverse complement strand
AACTTAAGAAAATACGCAGCACTAGCATCATGGGCTATCGGCCGGGTACTATAAAATTATAAGTATATAAATAAATGAATATAGGAAGCAACACGAGCACCCCAACATAGGAACAACGAACACACAACTAAACACGTTGCAGACTTCGCACAAGCAACATAAGAACAGAGAACACTCAAGCACACATACGGGAGCAACAATCATATAAGCATACTAATTGGAGCAATATTTATTCAACATGATACATACAATAAATAATTAACTTGAGCAATAATTAAACTGTTAATCTTTTCGGTTCCCATCATTTATCAAAATCGTAAAATGATATTTTTTACAATTAAAATAAATTAAACTGATCGTAAATATGACCTGAAGAAATACGGCGCCAGACGAAATAAGATCTTCGACTTTAGATCACGCCACTRCTCAAATGCAGTATAAAAGAATTAGCACCACCGGTGCATAAAGCGGAGTGAATTCAAGTAAGTTCAGTCAACCAGTTCAGTTTGCAGTAGGAGTTACAAGAGGAGACGACATCATCACTAATATCAAGCAGACCTGAAGGACCGGCGACACGATTGGTATATTTACTTAATTTTACTTACTAATATTTTTATTTCTTCTATTTTCGTCACAATAAAGAATTGTAAAGCACGAAACCGCAGAGTTTAAATTAAAAATATATATTAAAGAGAGGAAGTTAATAACAACTTCTCTTAATATATAATTGGCGCAGTCGATAAACACACACATTTTTATAAAGAGTGAAGTATAGGACGACAACTCGACCGAAGGAAGTCATACGGAAAACTGTTACAAGGAAGAAATATTAGCACACGTACTACATCCGATAAAAGCTAAAATGGCAAAAGGATCAACACCGAGTGGAATTCCGACATCAACACCAACAACCCGCTGAAGTACATTAATGAAATGGGTGAGTATACTGGTGATAGTAGCGCAGAATTAGTCCAATTTATAAGTAAGGTTGAAATCTTGATAAATAGTATGACAGGTTATAATATAATGTCAAAAAAGTTTATAATTTTACAAGTGAGAGACAAAATAGTAGGAAAAGCAGACACAACTTTATTGAGGTATAGCATTGAGAATACACATTGTTAAACTATAAAGAAGATTTTAATTGAGAATTTTGGAGAAAGGGATACATTTCTACAACTAAGGGAACGTGCAGAGAAAATACAGCATAAAACAACTACTCAAACATATTATGAACTTTCGAACATTTTTAACGAGGTTAAACAATAAATATTATTTGTCAGTAGAAAAAATTCAGGATAAAGCACCAGAAGCAAATGAGGAAGTTATATTAAATTTATTTAAAGAAAAAATACCAATAAATGCAGCGAGCATAATTGTAGTAAGGAACATTAAGACGTTATTCGAAGCATACAGAATTTTAGAAGAAAATAACTGGGCAAGATACGATAGAAGAAATCAAAATTTAATAGGTAATTTCCAAAAACAGAATAAATATCAAAATTATAATCAAAATCAGAATCATAGAAAGGACCAAAATCAAAATAGATATCAGAATTGTACTTATAGAAAGGAACAGAATCAAAACCAAAGGAGTGGTCAATTTAATAGGTATAATCACGCGAACAATAATAATTTTAATAAAAACCAGAATTTTGATAGRCGAAACACAGTAAATGTAAGTTTACAAAGACCGCAGTATCAACAACCGCAATATCAACAAACGCTATTTTGAAACTCTAGACAAACGAGAAGACAGGATATTGAACATATGGAAGTAGACAATTTAATACTAGAAAATTTTCTGACATCAGCCTCAACAGAAGAATACCTATAATAAACGTAACAACAGGAGGAGAAAAGTTAGACTTTTAGTAGATACAGGCGCAGAGATATCAGTAATAAATACAAATATTTTTCCAAAAGAATTAGAACAGAAATTAATATACCCTAGGTRCGTGATTACGGGTAGGAAAAAAGATTATTTGGAAACGAGAATTTTAACATTTTTA
>NW_017537216.1:120369-135878 GCF_001853355.1 Bactrocera latifrons | reverse complement strand
AATAATATGATTTGAATTCGCGAAAGCGAACATAAACACATACATATGTACATATGGTCATGAAACATGTGGTATATAGATAAGTTTTGAATGACAAAATGTACGATTAATGTACATTTATCACTATTGTAATATATTTAATTTTTTAATAATATTATGATAGTTTGTTATCAACTACGAATATTGCTTTGAAAAGTAATTTAATTCGAATGTATTCAATTGCACATGTATTCATAAATATGCACAAAAAGAATTCATATAAATACACATGTTTGCATATAAACGTATAAAAATATAAGCAAAAGAGCGAACATACGTTTGTTAGCGCAATATATAGTGTTGAGCATAATTTTTATTTCACGCTCAGCTCTGTTCAATCGAAAATATTAAAATTTCTCCTGCCGAGCTGGCAGTGGTGAAACTGGCTCATCTCGACCGAGTTAGCVAAAAATATTTTTACGATCTCCGCGCCGTGAACCTTCTCTATGATAGACGTTCTCTGCTTGGGGGGTAGCTTAAAGACTGTGAATGGCTCTTTTACTACGGTGAATGGGACTTTCCTTACTCCCTTGTACCATGGTAGAAACAGTTAGAATCGTGGATAATATTCGGTTTACACTAGGAATTATTCATAACCTATGGCAGCAGCAATATTAGTTAATACAGGAATCTCCTCTAACTTCTTAGGAGACGGAATTGTAAGTGAGTCACAATCGTCATGCAACATTTTTTGGACAAAAAGGACATAACGAACAGTGCAAGAACAAATCTGGACTTGTAATAGATTTAGGAAATTTAATGGTAAAATAATAAGCGCCAAATACCCAATCCGAGATGCAACTATGATCTTACCTAATATGGGAAACTCCACTTATTTCTCAACCATAGATTTAAAGTCGGGCTTCCATCAAATGAATTTATCAGGAAAGGATAGAGAAAAGACAGCTTTCTAACTGTGGACGGCGTTATAAGCTCCTTACGTACAGCTTCAAACGAAAGCAACCCTCAGAGATGATCGAGAGACTGAGAGCATACTAAAATTACGGAGAGAACACTTCTCCAGCATACTGAATGACGGTGAAAGTACAAAACCAGGAGAAGGCGGACCCGACAGGGCCCGACGGCGAAGAACTAGCAAGCAGCATACATCAGCTTCTTTGTAAAATATAATATAGTCGTACGAAAGCATACCCTGCCTATGGAATTTAAGTCTGCCCTGCCAAATCCGCAGAAAGGGAGATCCCACAATATGCGCCAATTACAGTAGTTTATTAGTTTAAATTAAAAGTGTTCAAGCGAATTTATTTTAAAAAACGGGATGACGCTGTGACCGAAGCTGTTGACGGCTCGATCATCAACAAAAGAAGGGAAGTTCTACTTCAACTTCCGATCACACGGTTTTGATTGTTGGGTAGTGTAAAGTCTGCATGAGTGGTGTATGTTTGTGCGTAATTGTGGGTGGGGTCTTCTTGTGTAAATCGCGTTGGTGTGGTGTGTTGTCTGCGAGTGACGTGTGTGGAAGGGAGGAACACATCTAGCTTGGCAACAGCCTCATTTGGCCTTAGTCTGAATGGAGGAGCAGCATAATGTGGAGGCCRCACAAGTTGGCATAAGGTAATGCATGTGCACTCCTATGTGTGTGTCACAGTCATCATGGTTGATGACACAAACCCTTTGGCATCTTTTCTGGACTCTTTTATCTGTATTTTTTATGAGGTTCCTTAAACACTTCCTTCCATCGGCGGCTGAAATCGTGATGGAGAGTTTTGGT
Source organism: Bactrocera latifrons (assembly GCF_001853355.1). NCBI lineage: Eukaryota > Metazoa > Arthropoda > Insecta > Diptera > Tephritidae > Bactrocera > Bactrocera latifrons. The sequence goes on along the minus strand of NW_017537216.1, from coordinate 134,107 downwards.
TCTTTCCCATTTGTTTAATAAGGATAGTGATCCCGCGGGTGATTTGCCGCAATCTTTTTTAATGGGAACCTTTCGGATTTGAAGGCTTGTGTCACTTTTGTTAGTGACTGCGTTTGCGGTTTTACGAATGGATAGGTATGAGGCACAGCTTACGCTAAAGGTAACTCAAAGTCGCGTAGTGGACTATTAGGTTTCGAAAAATAATTCAATGAAAATCTTAATCGTCGTTATGTACGACTCTTGGTGTATTTGAATATATGTACGCCAATTTTAAAGATGTAGCATTAAATCTAGTTGGAGAGTGGGTCCCGTAAATAGGATATCATTCAGGTAATTAGCCGAGCTAGTGGATCTTGAGGCATTGAAGACTACTCTTACTTTAGTTTTTTTTTTAACTTGCTTTGCTACTTGATGTTGCAAGTAGGACTTCCTCCATGTGATCTAAATCTAAAGACCTTTCAACATACCATCATATTCTGGTTTGAATTCACCTTTTTTAAGAAGATTTCTTTCTATATTTTGAAACGGGTATATTACAGATACGATTGTATTGGGGAATTGCTGTTTTAGTGGTAGTCGTACGACGTACCGACTTATATATGATCCAGTGTTATGGCTTTGTAAAAGTCTTCACAATGCTGATCTTCAGGGATTGTAATTGAAATGTGGGGGAGTCCCCTAACTTCGAAATTTTCTCAATTGTGAATTGAGGTACTAGTTTGAAATTTCCTCAACTTGAGTTGTTGTTGTGGTAACTGATTCCGTAACTAGTCCATCTGAAATTGTGCAAATAGTGGGTTTGTAACACCTTCGAGAATTATCTCAGGCATGATATCGCTGCCTAATAGAAGATATATTTGAGCTTGAGTGTTGCAGTTTGGATCTGTTAACTTAAGATGTGAAACTTTTTCTAATTGTTTCTATTTATATGATAGCTTGGATAGCATGTTTGTTAGTTGTTTGTTGTTTGTTGTTGAAATTAAACCTGTTGCTCTTTTTAAATTTGCGCTGGTATAATTAATAATTTTTAATTTTTTCTCAAGATTAAAATTTATTTGTTCCTGTGTTTATTTTGTTCAGATGTGAACGTAACTTTTGAAAAAGCATCTATTTAAATTGTTGTAGCTACTGGCTCGGGGTTTTTGGGAGCTTCTATTAAGATCATTGGAAATACTTTTTGGTTAAGTTATCTTTTTAAGTATGTACCCTTTATGGGATTACATACTGGGTAGTTAGGAAATCTTTTATTTGTTGACACGAGGTGCATTTTTTCCTTGATGAGAGAGATTGCTCTGGTAATTCTGCCGTGCATATATTTCCCAGAATCGGGTTCTAGTTGTCTGCCGGAATGTTTTGTGGCAATTAAACTGACAAACGGTTGGAAACAGTGGATTAAAGTTTGATATATTCTTCACTTGTTTTCTTTTTAACTTTTGGCACATTCATTAATATCGTTATTTCCTTATCCACCAATATTTGCTCGTTTTCGTATCTTGATTTCAGAGCTTCCCAAGCCATATGAAAATTTTCGTCTGCTAGACCTTTTGGTCTGTGTCGGAGATGACACAATTTTTGTGCATTTGATAATTTTGGACGGTTTATGTAAACTGCTGTGAACATGTCCCGGAAGCACAGCAATTGTTCATATCTACCATGAAAAATATCAGTGTCACATGCGCCCACTTTGAGGTGGATACCTGAACTTGCATCTTGACTTTGAATTAGTGGCAGCTCTACTCTCGAATGTGGAGTAGGTGCAATTGTTTTAATTAGTTTTAACTAACTGATTTAAGCAGTTTTCATATTTGGCGTAAGCCGAGGATTTAAAACTTTCTGAGGTTTGGCTGTCACTCTCAGCCATAAAATTATGTACTACATGTTATGTTCTTCCCCCTTTTTGTTTCGTAGAATCTTGCTTCGAGTGTGAAGCTTCTGCAGGTGCTCATGGACTTTTTTGTGAAAAACTCATTTTCGCAAATGAGTTGTTTTAGATTATTTTGAGTCTGAGCTCATTTGAAATGTGACGAATAAATAAAAACTGTGTCAGTGAAATCAAGAATTTCAGATAAAGCATACATATGTATATCTACATACAAAATGTTTAAAAAAATACTCTTTTGTATGAATGATGAATTTAAAAAAAAATATCGTTTAGATGAGAATTCTTTTATGTAAATAAGAGCTTTGAATACGATTAATAGAGCAATAACGCTATCAATTTCCGTATACTTTATGTATGATCACATGTTTAACGGCGAATTCTTTTAAGTTACTAAGAGTTTTCCGAATTAAATAAGTAAACTTTGCGTATTCAATTTAATTTAATTTAATTATTTGTTATTATCCGCAAATATTTTGTTCTATTTTTTTTAATGAACTTTTTTTTTTAGATATTTTGTGTCCCTAAACCTTACGGATATGCCTATAACTGGACTTCTTTTTTAAGTATGTGCAAATGAGGAAGGAATCATTTGCAAAAGTTCTCAACAAGTGAGGAAAGTTCTCTGATTGCCATTCACTTGGCAGTGGCCAGAAACGATTATTTTACATATGGTTCAAGTAGCTCACAACTTCCAATCCTAGACCAAGTATCCTCTGGGTAGCCAAAAGACACCTGTTTTAAAGCGCAATAAAGGGAGACGGCGGTAGACTATGGCAAAAGCATTAAGAATAACGATTTAAGGCATGCATAAGGAATGTTCGGTCTCTAAATTAGGAAGGTGCCGCTGACAATGTCATCATTGGAAAAAGGCTGACATCACCGCCGTTAAATTGGTGGGCAAAGAAGGTACCTTTGCTCCAATGCTTAGTAAAATCAGTCTCCACGATGAAACATCCCCAACGGGGTTGAGGCTGATCGACTTCGCCGGGGCCTGATATATAGTTATTTCTAGTACTAAATTTCAGTATAAAAAAATTCAACAAGCCATCTGGCTCGATAAGATGTTAGACGTAAAACACGTGTGCAGTGTTTTAGACGAGCGTTCGCTCCGAGGTCCACAACCCGCTTCTGTGCAGCAAAAAAAACCAACTTAAACAAACACAAAGAAGATTTGACGTCGTAAAACTGCAATCAAAACAGTAAGAAGAACGATTTTCTACTCGACTTGCACTTCTGCTCTCTGAGAGCACTCGCCAGCAACTCGGTATAAAGGAACCGACATTCGTCAACAACTCCTTATGTAMAGCTGCAACCGAAACCATTGGTTTTCAGAAAGTACAGCTGGTACGATGAGGAGTGCAGTGTCCAAGTGGAGAGAAAGCACACTGCCTACCCCCCAATGTAAAATATGCTCCGACGAAAATATACCCCACGATTGGAATTTAAGTCTGCTTTGCCCAATACACAATGCGTCAAATACCTTGGGGTAAATCTCCTCAAGATCGCATAAGACGTTCTATCAAGCATATTGTGTGGAAGATTAATGCTCACTGTCCACAAAATGATTGGACCCTATCAGTGTGACTTTAGGTCTGGAAAATCTTCAACTGACCAGATATTCACCATACGCCAAATCTTGGAAAAGACCCGTGAAAATAGAATCGACACATACCACATCTTCGCCGATTTCAAGGTTGCTTGTCTGAATTTGGTATCTTTGCAAAACTAATACGGCTGCGGCAACTGACGTTGAGCAATACCAAAAGCTCCGTCAGGATCGGAAAGGACCTCTTCGAGCAGTTTAGAGCTGATCAGGATCGGAAAGGATCTCTTCGAGCAGTTAAGAGCTGCAGAACAAAAAAGAGAAGGTACTATCTTCTACAAGAACTGCTGGTGGTGTACACCGATGACATCGAAACAATGTTCTTCGAAGCAAATTGGTCTGGTGGTAAACCAGGGCAAGACGAAATATCTCCTGTCATCGAACAAATAGTCGTCGCAGTCTTGACTAGGTTCTCACGTCACTGTTGACAACTTCGAAGTCGTAGACAATTGCGTCTTTCTTGGAACCAGCATAAACACCACCAACAATGTCAGCCTGGAAATCCAATGCAGGATAACTCTTGCCAACAGGTGCTACTTCGGACTAAGTAGGCAATTGAGAAGTAAAGTATTCTCTCGAGGAACAAAAACCAAACTCTAGAAGTCAATCGTTATTCCCGTTCTACTATATAGTACAGAGGACTATGATAACATCTGATGAGGCGACAATTTTAATAGGTAATTATGTTTATATACATAAATACTCATGTATATACATATGTATATAAGTTCGCAGTGCGAAGAAACCGCGATTAGAAAATTAACGGACCGGAGGTAATTTTCGCAAATTCTCTTGTTTGTAGATGTATTATTTATATGTATGTATATGTAGCGATTAGCATTACTCCAAATTGTAATAGATCCACATATTAACTATTTCTAATATTGTAACTACTTAACTACTTTCATTTGGTAACACTGTATTCAGTAAACTAAAATATTTAATCCCGTTACAATATTGATCACCTCATATTAGCTTCTCTAATTTGTCCTATTACTTTTGATCATCAAACGAGACCACACGTGTTCTTTTGCGCTCAACATAAAATATCTATATTCGTATTAATAATATATTTGTAAGTCGGATTTACTTGTAAGTGAATAATAAAATTAAGTAGCTGGTTAAATAGTGTTTTACTTATTGACAACTTAACCGCAAACATTGGTGACCCCAATCGATCGCAATTCATGCAATATACCGAGGTTAAAATCACTCGACGTCCTACGCCCGGCGTACAAGCTAAAAACCAACGTGATTTATAGACTAACTGATACATTGGTAACACGTTATTCCATCATAAAGCAACCAACATAAAGCAGTCACCATCGGAAGACAATTCCGAAGACAGGAAACCTCCACAACCAACATCTAACATCATACGACCTATACAGTTTAATCCTGACAAGCCATCGCTGCGGATCGCCCAAATCGAAGCACAGTTTACTATTCTGGGAGTGGTAAGAGATGTTAACAAATTTTACCACTTGGTTTCCATCCTCGACACGCGACATGTGGCAGAAGTGGAAGACATCATCGTTGATCCTCCAACACCAGCACCCATTACTGAATTCAACATTGCACTAATTAGTCGTTTTTCTAAATCGAAAGAAGCGGAGCTACAACAACTTCTCGAAGGTGAGGAGATTGGAGATCGTACGCCATCACAACTCCTGCGCCATCTTAAAGCACAGGTTCCAGGCGTCGACGAAGATGTACTTAAAGCTAAATGGTTGTCCGCCACAGTGACCAGCAAAGCAAGCCATTTACCACCGGATAAACTACAAGCTGCACGTCACGAGTTTAATGATATGATCAAACTGGGAATCGCTCGACCTTCGAACAGTCCATGGTCATCGCCACAGCACCTAACAGTGAAAAGCACTGGACGATGGCGACCATGTAGAGACTACCGCAGTCTAAATGCTCGCACAATTCCAGACAAATACCCCGTACGCTGCCTTATCGACCGCTGTATTTAGCGACGATATCTTGATAGCTTCAGCTAACGATCACGAACATTTGCAACATCTTGAAATATTATTTAAACGCTTTCAAGATTACGGAATAGTCATTAATCCCACAAAATCTAATTTTGGTCTAACCGAGATAAAATTCTTGGGACACAAAGTAAACAAGAATGGCATAATGCCATTAAAAGATAAGGTTATCGTTATCCTAAGTTTTGAATTTCCTACAAAATCAAAAGTTTAAGAAGATTTCTTGGTACAATAAATTTTTACAGGAAATATCAAACAAGCGGAAGAAATCCTCGCTCCTCTCAAATCATTGCTGGAAGGACCAAACGTGAAGAATTCGCAAGGAATAGAAAGCACCAAAGAACTTCAATTATAATTCAACAAAGCAAAACAGGCACTTGCTCAAACAACATTACTGGTACATCCAAATACAAACACTCAATTAGCAATTTTTACAGATGCTTCCGAACATAGCATAGGCGCTGTCCTACAGCAAGATGTCAATAACACTTGGCAACCATTAGCATTATTCAGTAAAAAGCTTCCGCCATCAATACAGAAGTTATATACGTATGATCGCGAACTACATGCAATATTCGAAGCCGTAAAATATTTTCGACACATCTTCGAAGGACGTCGCGTGATCGTCTTCACAGACCATAAGCCGCTACAGCACGCTTTTCACCAACGTACAGAACGAGCCTCCCTTTGGCAGTTCCCTCGTTTGGGTTTCATTGGTCAAATTACTTCGGATATCAGAAACATTTCAGGACACCAGAACATCGTTGTAGACATGCTCTCCCGTGTCAACGCAATTTCTGAATCAGTCACTACTCAAAGTTTTGCAACAGCACAGCAAAACGACACAGTTTTGCAGCAATTACTCATTAATTCGTCAACACTATAATCGGTGTACCAAAACGAATAACATCCGATCAAGGACGACAATTTGAATCAAAACTTTTTAACTCACTGTCGCAGATCCTTGCCATCAAACATCTGAGGACTTCTCCATATCATCCGGAATCAAATGGCTTAATGGAACGTTTTCATCACCAACTCAAATCTGCACTCCTTTGCCATCGAGAAACTTGGCTAGACGCTCTACCGGTTGTACTACTTGGCCTTCGAACAGTATGGAAAGAAGACATGCGCACAACGCCAGTCGAACTCGTTTATGGAGAACCAATACGTTTGCCTGGGAAATTCATTCCTCCTTCAAATAATCAAAAAACCACTGCCGAACTATTACAAAATTTAAAACAACATTTAAAAAATTTAGCACCAGCAGAAAGTCAAGACACGGAAAGAGATTAATTTTTTTGTTTTAAAGACCTAAACACCTGTTCTCATGTTTTGGTACGAAATGATCATATAGAAATTTCGTTCCCATCAAACTACGAAGGACCGTTCAAAGTCATTGCTCGTCACGACAAATATGTCGTCATAGACTACCGGGGCAACCCCACTTCTATTTCAGTGGATAGACTTAAACCAGTATACATAGCCGACGGCGACGTAAACGAACTAGAATTCTTCACAGCAGCCGAGAAAACTCAACGTACTTTTTTGGAATTAAGTTTAGTGATAATAACAGCTATATTCCAAATTAATGTATAAATTTTAAATTTCTTATTAAAATTTTTAATTTTTTTAAGAAGTGGAGTATTGTAGCGATTAGCACCTCTCCAAATTGTAATAGATGTGTACAAAACTATATATGTGTATTGAGCAATGGCAACATGAAAACAAACAAAGATGGCTGAATTCTGCGTTTTTGCCACGTTTTTCAGTGTTCACACATTTTGCCGATGAATAAGGAAAAGGAAGGAAGGCAGTAGCGTTTTTCACTGGTTCTGTTATAATTCGTCCTATTTCTTTTGATCATCGAGCGAGACCCCACGTGTTCTTTTGCGCTCCACATAATATACATATATGTAAGTCGGATTTACTTGTAAGTGAATAATAAAATTAAGTAGCTGGTTAAATAGTGTTTTACTTATTGACACCTTAACCGCCACATATATGTAATATATATATATATGGTATATAAATGTACCATATGTACATATCTAGATATGATTAGTATTAGTTATATGTTGTTAGACATACGTACATACATATATAACGGTCAAACCACAGTTCACTAGGTGAGAGACCAGACACATACTCCGTGATATGAATATTTCCTCAAAGTTCATTTTTTTGGTAAAGTTATTGAAGGTTGAAATTTTGAGCATATTAAATTGTAAAATTATATATATTATTCTCATAAACTACTATAGATAAATCAATGAAATTTTGTGAAGTCAAAGAAATATTTTCGTCCTATAATATAGACATTTTTCCACGGTTCATTTGTTTAAATAATAATAATTTCCTGTAACATTTCATGCTTTTCTTGCGGCACATATGTCGGAAGCTTACGTAGCGCACTATGCATCGATGGCTGTGGCTTTGCTGACGTTTTAGAGAGAGGGGACAAAAAATTAAATATCTTTGGAATGGCATGAATGAACAAAAATTTTTCAGATTATTAAAGGTGAACATGTGGCGTTGTGCCACATACTACTCAGGTTTATTTTTTATGTAAAATATTAGTATTTAAAGAAATTGACCGTGAAAAATATGTATAATATTCACAAAACTTCATCATTTATCTATAGTAGTTTATGAGAGAACAATTTTTAAATTTTATTATGCTCTAAATTTCAACTTTCAATAATTTAAAAAAATGAATTTTGAGGAAATATCACGAGGTATGTGTCTCGTCCCTCACCTAATGAACTGCTAATTTTTAAAATTGGTGATTATGCAATATTTTCATGAACCACTTGATATGGTTTGACCCAGAACTAGTTATGATTACACTCAGTCCTGTTTTTACGCCATTATTGGTTCTGCCACTAATCGCGTAAAAATGGTTAGTTTTCCAATATTAACTGACGAATTGGTTCCGAATATAAAAAATATCGTGTATAACAAAATATACGCGCAAAAAAATATTCAACAACAATACAATAAGTTTCAAATTTCAAACTTATGATTTATTTATTCATAACAAAATAAAAAATACCAAACAAAAACCATATATAAAAGAGAAGAAAATAGAAAATAGGTAGATTTATTGAAAAATCGTTGAATGCTGTTTAATCACTGTCATTATCCGTAGTGGAAATTATTCTTAACCGCTTATTTTGATGGCCGGCACTGATATCACTAGAATTTGTATCAGAATCAGTAGTAAGAACTATGGATTGATGTTCTGATTGACTTAGCATCTCCGACTGAGTTTGCACCATGACTTCAGTTAATTTTGTTTGAATGCTTCTTTTTGGATCTAATAATTTCCGATGTAGTTCTTTATATCTTAACATGCAGAGATTCAATTCTTTTTGAAAACTTCGTGCACGTTCAGCATCAGTATCATTTGCTACAAAATAATTTTCCAATTCTGCTGCAAGTATAAGACCTTGCTTAATCGTCTCTACTTTAATCGGATGCTCGTCTGTCTCGGTGTCGCTACYATTTTCCGATTCGATTACTTCCGTAGCTGAATCAAATCGTCATCATCGAGCTCTCGGTCTAGAAGAATCTCGTCAATATCTTCTCTCGTCATATCTGCAAGAATTTCTCTTCCCGCGGAACGTGCTAAATCAATGATATCTGAATAATTAGTTGAATTGCTTGTTACGGACATACCACTTTTAACACATTCTGGCCAAAGAGATTTCCAGCATGCGTTTAACGTATGTTGCCTTATTTCAGAAATTGCTTTTGACGCGTATAAGATGCAATCCTTGATAGAAAAATTTTTCCAAGCATCGGTGAAGTCCAATTCAGGATTTTCCTCCAGTTTTTCCATAATGCATTGAAAAATTTTTTTTTAAGGTAGTACATTTTAAAAGTCGCAATAATGCCTTGATCCATCGGTTGGATAATTGATGTAGTATTCGGTGGGAGGAAAATGATATTTACATTAGGATGTTCAATCAACGGATGGCCTGGTGCATTGTCAATTATTAAAAGAGCTTTAAAGGGCTGTTTCTTTTTCTCCAAATATCTTTTAACTTCTGGTACAACGCATTTATCAAACCATTCTTGGAATATATTTCYAGTTASYCWRSYTTTTTWWTKGSCMWYCMRKKRAMMMSKWAAWKKTTTAAATCATTGCCCTTTAGTGCTCGCGGCCTGAGACTTTTGTTTACTAACAGCGGTTTAATCATGCGGTCACCAGAAGCATTGCTACATAATAAAAACGTTACACGGTCCTTTGCAGCTTTGAAGCTACCAATTGATTTTTAGGTCTTAGATACATATGTTCGTTTTGGTAACCTCTTCCAAAACCCTCTCCAAAAACCTCTTCCGCATTGAAAACTTGGTCTGGCGTGTAACCACCTTCTTGAATAATTTTTAAGAACTTTGGTGGATAGTCCTGCGCAGCTTTACTATCAGCTGAAGCAATTTCATCCTTAGTTTTTAAATTATGAAAATTATGTCTTTCAATAAATTTCRAAAACCATCCACCACTAGCTGAAAATTCGTTTTTGTTTTCTTGGTTCGATGTTAATCGATTAAAAATACGTAGAGCTTTTGGTTTTATTGTTATAGTATCAACTGGGATTCGTTTCTGGTTGAGATCCTCAATCCAAATTGTTAATAGGTTTTCCATTTCTTCAATAAAAACATTTCTTGAGTATGAAGTTTTCTTCGCATTTACATTTTTTCTGGAAACTACAGATTTTCTAATTGCATTTTCATTTTTTTTTTTATTGTCCGCACTGTAGATTCACTGAGTCCAAGCCTCTTTCCCACATTTGATGGGCAAGCTCCCTGTTCTAGATAGTCCAAAACTTTTATTTTTGTTTCTAAAGAAATGCCTTCGCGTTTTTTATTTTATTAGCTTCCATTGTAAAGCTAGCAAAAATTGAAATTCCTTATTAAATTTTTTTATTATTTTTATTACAAAATTATAGATATATTTTAAGGTCTTACCAAAACCACTGAACCGGCCGCTAACTAAATACATTATAACTAGATTTGCAATAATTGATACACATAGAGTAAAATTTTTTTGTTGGGACTTCCCCGTATTATATTTGTTGGAATACCATGCTTTTTGGTAGACATCCTAAACAAGACTGACTCTATGTCGTTTTCTTCCTTCTGTGCGTACCACCGATCCACACTCGACGATAGCGATGCCACACTGTCGCCCCGCTAAAACGGTACTTCTTGAAGAGGCGACTCGCAATCAACCAATCACAACACAATCAACGGCTGATGCAATAATGAGGAACTTAGTCTTTTAACGAAATTCCCGAAACTGTATACCCACACACTCACATACGCATACCAATATCCACACACTACTAGGGTGCCCGACATATTCAAAAATTATTACGAGTAAAAATATGTAAAGAAGCAAAAAACGAAAAAATGCAATCGCGCTAAAGTGAGAATTTCGCGTAAAAAAAGGAATTTGCGCTGCAAAAGTAACCGCGTTAAAGTGAAATAGCGTAAAAAGAGATCGCGTAAAAAAAGGACTGAGTGTATATATAAATGAACAAGCTACATATACTCTTTGTATGTTATATAAATATATATGGGATATATGTATGTATGTATATAAAAGATTTTATCAGCATATTTGTATGTATATATGTATATTTGAGTTTATAAATTATCTCTATTTTTTCTCTGCATATGATGTGCCTTTGCTAATATTAAGCATACTTGCTTATATTTGATTAAGTATAAGGGGTCTTCTTTGAAATTGGTGGAACTAAATACTTGAATTTGTTTTTGTTGTTATGGAGATATTTTGTGTGTTATATCATAACGGTAAGCATTTAATGTCAATCATTAATTCGCTATACACGCAACTCTCTTTTTACACGGTAAATACGTTCCTCAGAAATCCGTGTAAAACAAGCCGTGTAAAAAAATATGGCGTTTCTTATAGTAAAATGGGGGATACGTTCCATGTCATCTGAAAACCGTGTAAGATCAAATAAAGAACTATATATACTTCGAAAAACCGTGTAAAATATGTTGAAAACTATAAAATTTCAGATATGCATATAAAATATTGAGCAATAAAAATTAAAATAATTCATACAGGTGAAGAATTGGTAGATTAAGCAAAAAAGAAAAGAAATCTGTTAATCTAGAACTAAGAACAGAAAAATTGTAATAGAAATAAGGAAAATTATTTACATAGCTACATAATTATTCGTCGCTACCTGATAACAAGCGCGGTTGCTGGCGAGGACTTTAGTCCAAGTTGGTATCATCACTGACGATATCCATTTCAGCAATATAAATATCATGCGAACAAAATGTGTAGGTAATACTATGTTCGGACCGACATTGAAAACATTTTGAAAACACATTTGTATCTTGTGGAATCTAAGTCGTTCGGACCGACAATGTGTGTTTTCGATCAGATTTGACTGACAACTATTAAAAGCGGTATTCTCTTACTCTTGCAAGATTGCACGATGACACAAAATGCAAAAATCCTTTCCCGAAATATGCAAAGCAAAGAGAGCACCCATTGCAGAATCTAGTGATATATGATGGCAATCAATTTTCTGCGCGTGTTTGTTGTTACGCCGTTGCACCAAAGAGAAAATTCTGCAATTTCTGCACGGTGCAAGGTTTTGCAAGAGCAAGAGAATCCCCCTCATATGAGAATATCAAGCGACAGCTGTATTTGTATGTTGAATGTAAACAAATATCAAGTGAAAATTTAGGGCCGGCAAAACATGTCTTCCAAAAACATCGATTAAACTAGAGCAGGCACCGATTATTATGAGTGGAATGTAAGTTTTCAAGTAGTTTTCAGCGAAAACTGTGTTTTCGTTTGACAGATTTTACATGGACGAAAACACAAGTTTTCGTGCGAAAACCAGTTTTTGCCACGAAAACATGTTTTCATTGTCGGTCCGAACATAGTATAAGAGTTATCGAATACGGGAATTTCCCAGTCACTACTATGTATGTTCATTCCAGCAATGGTGCGAGAGTGATGGTAAAACCGTACTAGATTAAAATTTTTTTATACAAGTTTTTTTTTCAACCGTGTAACTCCAAATCCGTGTAAAAACAAATCGTGTAAAAAAAAAGTTGGGTGTATATATTACCAAACAGTTTGGTCCCTTAGTGATATTTTGGTTTTTATCAGAAAAAATACCGAATGCTAAAACAGTTTCGTGACGGGTTTTTCTTCTTCTATTCTAATGGAATTTTGGTCAGCAATTTTTTTTTTTTAATTTTTGTTCTTTTGATACATACGTACTGTGAGCGTCAAAAATAAGTAAACAGCAGTTCTATCAATATTAAAGTGTTTATAACAACACTGTCTTTAATGCAACAATAAAAGTTGTATTACAGAATTCAAGGCTTATATTATAAGAGTTTAACTTAGTATAAATAATAATAATAATATATAAACAAAAACTAAACACAGCCAAAAATAATTCACTTAAATTACAAATACTCTCGTTTTATCGCGTCAAAAAAAGTAAACAGTGGCGACAACCGTTGTTTKTTTATAATACTTATTTTGGAAAAGCGACAAATATTATTTGGAAACCGTTACTATTCAAGCGAGTGAGTGTAGTAAAGAATATTTTTTCATATCCCATTTGTTATTTCTGATGTTAAGTCGCAAAAATATTATCTTTTGTAATGGGCAAGCAAACAACTACTGAAACTCGAAAAATCATATTAGATTTGCATAAAAAAGGTAAATCTTTGCGCGAAATCGGACAAATAGTTGGAAGACACCACTGTACAATAAAAAAATTATTGATAAATACAGTAAACATCAGACTGTTGAAAATTTGCCTCGGCCGGGCCGATCAAAACGCCTTACTGACTGTGAAGCGCGATCAATAGTACAGGAAGTAAAATCAAATCCACTTTCAAGCGCTGTCCAAATATCAAAAGATATAGCAGAAAAATCGGGTAAATCYGTAAGTGCCAGTACAATAAGGAGAACATTGCACAAAAGCGGTTTGCATGGAAGAGTACCACGCAAAAAACCCWACATATCAAAGGCGAATCAACAGAAGCGCTTGGAATTTKCAAAAAAGTATATAAATCAGCCTGCAAACTTCTGGGACAACAYTTTGTATACAGACGAAAGCAAATTTGAAATATTTGGATCGAAAAAAACCCCTAAGATTTGGCGATCCAAAAATAAAGCCTTTGATGATAAGTGTATTACCAACACCGTAAAACACGGTGGAGGATCGGTTATGGTCTGGG
>NW_017537216.1:96186-120029 GCF_001853355.1 Bactrocera latifrons | reverse complement strand
AAAGACGACATAAAACAGGCTTTGACTGAAGAATGGAGCAAAATCTCTCCAGAAGTTACAAAAAATCTTACAGAATCTATGCCTAGAAGATTAACGGAGGTCTTGAAGTCCAAAGGGAAGCAAACAAAATATTAGATTCTTATATCAATTTAGTTTATGTACATACATACATATATGTATTTTAACTTTACGGAACTCTGTTTACTTTTTTTGACGCGAAAAAACGAGAGTGTTTTTAATTTAAGTGAATTATTTTTGGCTGTGTTTAGTTTTTGTTTATTATTTATACTAAGTTAAACTCTTATAATATAAGCCTTGAATTCTGTAATACAACTTTTTATTGTTGCATTAAAGATTGCGTTGTTATAAACACTTTAATATTGATAAAACTGCTGTTAACTTATTTTTGACGCTCACTGTATATGAAAATATGTAAATATTGAAATTAAACGATACAACGCACTTTGACTTCCGTCAAGGGTTTGAGGGACAATATGAGTGTATGTAGATATGTTTGTGCGTGTGTTTCGTGATTTCGGCTCACAGTCCTTTGCTTTCTGCTGATTTGGCGTTAAGCTGGTGATGTTGTTGTTATTATTGGTTGGTTTACTATTAATTCGCGCCCGTTTTTTTATATTTCTATAGTTATTATTCCTTTGTTTTTTTTTTTACAGCGTTTCTTTTTTTAGGGCGAGATGTAAAAAAACAGCGAAAGACCCTGTTGCCCTCGGAACTTAAAACCCATAAAAAACCATCTCAGGAAACGGCACATAGTCTTGATATGAATTGCTYTGCGGAACTACCGTTAAGTATTACATCGCAGAGCAAGTTAAGCCTATTGACTATAAAATCTCAGGGACTTTCGACCAGATTACGGCTGTTTGCCTTGCTATTTCGCAGTCGCTCTAACCTTCGCTGCTCTTGAATATCATTTGCGGCTCAGTGCTTAACGTGGTATTAAGCAGACATGGCCACTTAGTATCTGCGTCAGGTAAAAATTGGCTCCGCCATTTCTACTAACCCAAGTTAGAACATTTTTAATAAACCTGTGAGTCCGTCGTCCTTTGTGTGCCGAATCTCATACAGATTGCCATTCCATTTGACTACTCTGTCTTTATTCCTTGCGCTCTTTAGTTGTTAGGGGCCTGCTTTTATTTTTGTGTTTTTCGTGCGCTCTCTTTAACTCGAGAGCCATTATTTCAGGTAGCATTAGGGCTGTATATGTTCTAGACTTAGCGCATTATCTCACACTGGCGTTGCATACTAAATATGTATTGACTGTGTCACTTTAGCTACTTGGCCCTCCTGTGTTAACCATTATTCGGCTTAGGGCCATGTTAATTCTCGCTTTTTCGCAGGGTTTCTTGATGTTTGTTTTGTAATTCATATTTAAGATATGACTGCGACGTAATTCTGTACCCATCAATATTCAATGTGACGGTTTCCACTTTTTCCTGGTAGAAATTAGCACCGCTTCTTTTTTCTATCCTGCCAGTGGAAGCTTCGCTGTTGTCAACCATCCCATAATTTTTAGAGTAACATTGCTGCATAGTAACTCAATTTGGTGCAGTTGTTTTGCCACTATTGTTCCGCAATATCATCAGCATATCCTATTATTTCCACTTCCGTCGGTGTTGGAGGACGAAGGGTTACGCCATAGAGTATGTTCCATAGAGGCGGGACCAGCCTCAATGATTGTGATGCTCCGCCAGTAATTTCATACAGCCTTACAACTTCATCAGTGTCATACACCAGTACTCGATTAGAGAGGTAGCTATTTATGAAACACATTTGGTATGCTGGAGTTTTTAGAGCTTTTAATGCTTTTTTATATCCAATGTTACAACGGCACAATATTTTTGGGAACCGTTCGTTCACCTGGTGCCCTCAATGCCTTTGTCTGCTATTTCGGCAACTTTTTGGACTGTTACTAGACGAGCGTCTTCTACGAAAACCGTATTGTTTGTCTAATAAGCCCTCTAATTAATTAATTACATATTATCCGATCGAGTATTTTACCAATAGTATCAATTGCACAGAGGGGCCTGTACAAACATGGGTCAGAACTAAGAGCTGTCTTTTCAATATATTTGGAAAAACTTCATCCCTCAGGCACTTATTGAATACGCCAGTGAAATATTTAGGTTTGAGTGCTTCTATATTCCTTTTATATTCTGCAGCTTTTAAAGTCCAAACAAGATGCTTTTGCATTACCGAAACGTTCAGAGGCTTGTACTGCCTCCTTGTCATTCGCTGGTAGAAAAATTGAGCGCTCTAAGCTAACCGGGGATAATTCTCCCTTTGCTTGTGTTTGTTGTTCTAGAAACAGTGTTTCTACGACTTCTTTAAGTAGTATAGATCAAGTCGGCATTTGCCCTTTATCACCTTTAGCTTTTGTCGTTACTGCTTTATAAGCTCCATCCCACGGGTATACATCAGCCTTATCGCAGAATTCTTTAAAGCATGCAGCTTTGCTTTTCTTGATTGTTTTAAGGTCTTTCCGTCTTGTTTTAAAAGTCTTACGTAGTCGCTTATATTCCACGGTTCCTCTACTTCTTTGATAGTTCCGTCGGACTTTGCGGCAGCTACTTCTCAAAACAGCAATTTCGCTAATCCACTAATATATTCTGTCAAATAAGTACACGGAAATTCTCACTTGAAATTTTCCTGCTGAGAATATTTCAAAAACTGTCAGCCACTATTCTGTAAATTTTTATTGCGTCATCAGGAACAAGTCCACCTTTTGTGTGCGTTACGATTTTTACTATGATAAAAATATTGAACAAAGAGATTGTGTTTCAAACGAAGTTTCTTGGGCCAAAACGTTGGAAATGTTGAAAAAACCTTTGGTGAGTCAACCATGTCGAAAACTCAAGTTTACGATTGGTATAAATCGTTCAAAAAGGGGGTGAGAAGAAGTGAACGATTTTCCACGTTCAGGACGGCCTTCGACCTCTTAAGGGCGAAACCGTCAATAAAAAATATTATATTGGCATTGTGAAGCCTTTGAGAGAGAATGTTTGTCGCAAAAGACCAGATTTGGTCCGGAACAACAATTGGATTTTGCACCACGATAATTCATCAGCGCACAAAGGGACCATTGTGAACGAGTTTTTGAACAAAAATTAATTCAACAAATATCATCGAACAAGATAGTACGGTATCTCTAGATATGGCCCAGTGTGACTTTTTCCTGTTTCCAAAACTGAAATTACCATTTCGTGGGACCCGTTTTGAAAGGATTGAAGACATCAAAACCAATTCGCAACGAGAACTGAATATATAGCTTTAAAAAGAGTTTCGATGATTGGATTGTTCTTTGGACGAAGTATATTGCCTTAGAAGGGGCGTATTTTGAAGGGCATACAAAAAATTTAGATGATTGATAAGTTGTTTGTGTTTTATTTCAAATTTTTCGGGACTTAGAATGAAAACTGGCTTTCGGCTGTAGTTGTATTTTTTCCGCAAGCTCTGCTAACATGGTATATCAATAGTTTTGCTTGTTTGTTAGCATCATTAAATTTCTTAATTTTTATCCATCATAATTTAACGAAGTGCTCATTTATTGAATCATTGCAAGTGCCTATTATTATTTCTTCATGGTCGCTATGTGTGCATACTTGTATACCACATCTTTGCCACTTGGTTTTTTATGCTAGAGGTCTACAGACAAACGCAATGTCTATTATGAAGCCATATCCATTTTTCAAATGTATTATTGATTTCCGTATTTAGCAGTGCCACGTCATGTACCGAGAGTGCTTTGAGCAAGGCATTTCTATGTTTATTTGTCTTTCTACTTCCCCATTCCAAGGCCCACGCGTTGAAATCTCCTGCATTTAGATTCGGAGTTGTTGTTGGGGCATCTCTAACAAGATCGTCAAGGAGTTTTCCAAACCCTTCTAGCGATAAATTTGGTGACAAGTGGCAACTATAGATGTGGATACCACAAACCTGTGCTCTGTCATAGAACGATCGACCAGTCAGTGTTCTATCTTGTACCGCCTTGTCGCCGCAGGCCCATATTGCCGCTTTATATATCTTTATTGCTATCTGAGACCCCTGCCTTTAAGCTTTTGTATTGCTCGCATAGTACTGCTACATTTATTTCCTATTTTGATGGTTAGTATTCACCCTTCCGTCGATTTTGCAGAATACTCAAAATGTTTTCTTCACACATGCTTTAGCAAAATGTCCCTTTCTCCACATTTCAAGTAGCATTTGCTTCTGCCTTCTGGGTTTACGCACTTGCCTGCTATGTGGCTAAATTCGAGGCATCTGTAGCGTTTTGTAAGGTTCGCAGTTTCCCGTATTCTGCACACAACCCAGCTCATCTAAATTTTTCCTGCGTCTTATAGACGCCTTGCCTCTTTTTCTGGAAGGCTTAAAACTGCTTTTTGTCATTTTTGACCATTACCCTTATCCGCCAGCTGGTCAAGATCTTCATACTCACGCATTTCTCGGATCTATACGCACGTGTTGTGGTCGATTGTAACGTTGCGAGGTAGGCAGCCTGTTTCTCTCCGCTGCGACATGGCACTCCTCGTCGTACCAGCTTTTCTTTTGCATTTTAAGAAAACCAATGGTTTCGGTTGCAGCTGTACGTAAGGCGTTTGAAGTGCAGTCCCACAGTTCCCTTATACCGAGTTGTCGACGAGTGTTCTCAGAGAGCAGGAGTGCAAGCCGAGTAGAAAATTGTTCAGCTGTCTGTTGTGATTGCAGATTCTCAACGTCGAACATTCCTTGTGTTTGTTGACATGAGTTTTTGCTGCACAGAGGCGCGTGCGAATCTTGGCTGCGACAAGATAGTGGTCCGAGTCGATGTTAGAACTCTTATCCTAGGCGGGTCCCAAACCCTGGGCACCACCCTGTGGAGGAATGTTTCGCCTTCTCACAAAAACCGGAAGTCGTGAGCCGCTTCAGCCATATGTGAAAGAATCGTTTCTGGCCGCTCCCAAGTGAATGGCGATCAGAGAACTTTCCCCACTTGCGTGAACTTCTACACATGACTCCATCCTCCACYTTTTCAATCTACACCTGGGTAAAGTAATTCGAGCTGCAGAACTAAATAGTGAAAGTACTATCTGCTATGAGAGCTGCTACTGGCGTTCGCCAATGATATCATTGGCCTTAACAACCGCCGTTAATTCTTCATTCTACAGAATGGATAAAGAAGCGAAGCGAATGGGCCTGGTGGTGAACAAGGGCAAGACGAAATATCTCCTGTCATCAAACAAACAGTCATCGCCCTCGCGGCAGGACTCCCACGTCACTGTTGATAGACATAACTTCGAAGTCTTAGATAGTTTGGTTTATCTTGAAACCATTACTAACAGCAACCACATTCATGTCATCCGAATGGACGAAAACACTCCTGCTCTGAAAGTATTCCATGCAGTAGCCGCCTGGGGAAGCAGTGAAAGAGGGAGATCTTCACTTCGTTGGAAAGACCAAGAAGAAGAAGAACGAMTGGTCTACGGCAGTAAAGAAGAAGATAATGAATTCTGCAGATTACCTTAACGCCTTGAAAATGCTCCAAGCATTTGTCACAATAGCCATTGATGATATTTTAAGAGAAGAAATTGGAAAAACCTGGCAAGTTTACAWTGAAAAACACTAAAGGATATTGACAAAATTCAGACCAAATTCTTTAACGTTAACATGCGAGTTTCTATGGAAACTATTTATATATATATATATTTAAATATTTTCACCGAACATCAACCACTTACGTCTGCAGTATCAGACAAAAACGGCTAAATTAAAACGATGGCGTGGAATTGTAAAAGAGTTCTCTCGGAAAGTGTTGTGACAAACCATGTTAACGGTGAAAGGACCTTAAATTGTTTTCAAAAGAAGATAATACTTGAAAAACGGAGAAATTTTTTATAAAGTTTAAAAATATTTTTTAAAGTCCGGAATGATACATCATATCACATTTCAATTTAATAGAAAAACGAATGCAACCTTTGAAAATTTGTATTAATTGTTTGCTTCCTAATTCCTACTAAAATTCAGAATAGAATTCTTACTAAGTACATGGCCTATAAAATTCGACATATAAAAAAACAAGTATCTTAGGACTACCAAAAGGAAATTTTAAAGCAGAACATAACATAGCCAATCGCTAATTATTTGAGAACATACATACCACAAATTTTAAAAATTACAACTTTCCATGCACACCCCAAAAAGCAAAGGAAATATGCAGAATATGTAGTGGGGCCATTTATCAAAGGCATCCACAAAATCCAGCAATTGGAGAAAGTCCTTTTTCAATGCATCCTGAAAAAATTCTCCATGTATGTATCTGCTATAATAATAAAACTATTTTTCGAACCTCTTTAAATAAACTTTCTAAATTTGGTAATGCATTTATTATAAAATAAAGAACTATATAAAAGAGCCAATTTGTAAACTTCTTAATATTTATAAAAACACCAGAACTTTAGTCTTTGTCAAAGAAAAATGTATAAATTCTGAAACAATTAAGGCAATCCTGCAAAATCATTTTGGAATGAAAAATTTAGCCCTTTGTTTAGCGATACGTTATGCTAGCCGCCGAACTTATCGATTGTATTTAATTGTCGGCGATGATGTCAGTCTTTACTTTTACGAGGACATAAACGGGATGGGCAGCAGCGCCTGGAACCGGGTAATCTCGCTATATGCTGTTAAATCATATTCTCTATTACCTTTGCTGTGGTCGTCATCAAAAGTGGGGTCTTTGATCTGCGAATGTTGTCCCGTTTCCATGGGAGTGGTTTCTACATGACGGGTCCCAAAGCCAGCGAACAACCTTGCTAGACGAGTAGTACAAACTTTTATACATACACTAGGCAGAAGAAGTCTGCTAATCTAATTTTCTTTTGTTAAAAACTAACTTGTATATATTATATTTCAAAGGATAAACAAATTTAATGCATTATTGAGAGTCTATTGCATAATCTCATAGCGTTTGTGGCAATAAAAAACCAGGCAACATTGTTTTATCGATAAATTTCCAAAAAATATTCATTTGGCAACGTAGAAAAAGTCTGCGTACAATTAGTGAAACGGGAATTACCCGCGTAATAACAAAGTGTAAAAGTGGCGGTAAGTTATAGTTTTCAATATTTTTTGTAAAAGAAGCAATATTTTAAGATTTTTGAGTATTTCACTTCCAATTTAAATTCAGTTTAGACAATGTCTCCTAAAGGCAAGGAAATARGCTCTTCCGAATGAGAAATAATTGTTAAACTTCATGAAGAAGAGAAATAATACCGTGAAATCGGTCGAATTGTTTTAAGAACACACTCTTCCATACAAAAGGTGATACAAAATTAATTAGATACCGGCGTTTTTGTATCTAGGCACCGTTCCGGGCGCCTAAAAATATTAATCGATCGTGAAACACGTAACAGAGTGTGAAGAAAAACCCAAGACTTAGTGMATCGAAAATTGCTGAAAATATTTTTTTTTWAATTTTAAAAAGGTCCTTTGCACTGACACAGTTTGTCAAATTTTAAAGAAATAGGCTATCCTGGGTGCGTTGCACACAAGAAACCGTTCCGATCGCTAGTTAATAGGCAAAAGAGTATTGCTTTCGCAAGAGAGTACCTGAGCAAGCCCCGGGAGTTTTGGCAGAGTGTTATTTTTTCCGACGAGAGCAAATTTTGCGTCTTTGGAATCAAACGGCGTAAAATTGTATGGCGACAAACGGCACGGCACTTGATAAGGAAAACTTAATGCCAACTGAGAAGCATAGAGGTGGCGGAGCAATAGTATGGGGGGTGCATGGCTGGTAATGGTGTAGGCCGAACGGAATTTATAGAATCCACTATGGAGAAATATGCTTACCTCAATATTTTAAAAAGAAATTTGAAGCAAAGCGTGGAAGAATTGGGTCTAGGAAGTGACTACTATTTCCAACACGATAACGACCCGAAGCATACCGCAGACGTAGTTAAGCTTTGGTTACTCTATAACATCCCCAAACAGCTTCGCACGCCACCACAAGCGATAGATTTGAATCCCACAGAGCACTTGTGGGATTCACTGGAACGAAAAATCCGCCAACGCATAATTACCTCAAAGCTATGCTCAAGCATGCACTGCACGAGGAATGGGCAAAAATCTCTCCAACAGAAACTTCAAAGCTTGTCGACTCAATGCCAAAACGCTTGCCAGAAGTTTTAAAACGTAGGGGATACCCAACTTAATATTAAATTTTAAGAGCAACTCCGAAACAGAACATCTTTAGCCTACTTATGTACCTTGTACGCAGACTTTTCCCAAAGGATTTTCTAGTCGTCTGTAGGTTTTTTTTTTTTGTTTTGGTTTAAATATTATTGTTGTTAAATTATTCACTTTTGCTTTCATTAAATTGTATCTTAATATCCTTTAATGAAAACATTTAATTTTATAAAAAGTATTTAAAAGCCTTTGTTCAATAAGTTACTTTGGTTGGTACCATGTACGCAGACTTTTTCTGCCTAGTGCATTTATACAAACAGCTACCGCTCTATTATCCGTGACCCGAGGCTTCACACCGCATCTTACATTAGGTTTTTTTATGTTTCCAGGGAACGCGGCGAGGATTAAGAATTGTTTATAGTCCTACGACTGTAACTGCTTACCGGGATACATGACTATGTTCCATTACACTCCTGATCACTAAAACTACAATCTAATTCGCTTACGCAAATATTACAAGGACTCCTAACGACAGTGTGAAAATAGATGAAATCTGATGATAACATCACTCCACATTCCACATATAATGGTACTGTCAAAAACTACCGAAAGCTCGATAAATCATCATAAATGCACTAGAGGCATTAAATTTAACCACTGAGATTTTAGGTGATATCACAAACCTCGAGAAGTGCTTGACCGATTTCAACCAAATGGTGCAGCACATAATTTTGGAATTCCTTTATCCCGGTGTGAAAATGGGTGAAATCGTACAACAACTGCAAGATTTTCTCATATAACACAATTTTAAATTCCATCTGGAATTTTATCTTTCCAGTATACAAATCAAGAATCAAATAACACATATACTTTGCTCGTATAGTGCCTTTGAAAATATCGCTTTATTTGTGAGATATATAATATAATTGAAATTTGAAGATAATCCTTTTCTGATAAAAGTATCTCTGTGTATCAAAAATTATATGAATCAGTTGATTACTTCTCTTAGCCCCCATAGACCTATTGTAAAGATTTTCGAACTTCCGGGTGACTTTATGGCCCATATATAAGCCAATATGTGAAACTGAGAGAGCGTGTTTTTCTTATAACGGTAAATCCTTGTGCATAGAATGAATACAATCAATTTAACTAACAAGCCTTATGTACCTGAAAGTACTTCCTCGTCTTTAATTCTTGCAAGTTAAAAAAGTTTGAAATGCTTATTTATACTCGAACTAAGGTTTTCTTTACTTGTTAATAATTATGTTAAACCTTTGCATTATAAGAGTCCTTTTTCTCATCAAAATGACGTGAATGTTTTTCAAAAGTTATAAATTATAATTTTATTGTTAAGGCAAAATAGGCTTAGAAGGGCCGCAAAATTCGGTAGTTGTTTAAGCCCTAAATAGTCACTTGTCAACCCTGATTGGCGCCATAAAATTAGATTTAGAGCTCATTTTTTAATATGCAATGGTACTTCACTTGAGACCTCTCYACCAACAAAGTTTCTCAATTCGTACCAACTCCTCTTGTAGTCTCTCCTCTTTTTGTTCACATCAAGATTCGACGACAAGACTTTAAAAAATGCTTGCCTCCACCATTTTATTACTATTTTTTCCAAGTAATGACCATATATTAAATGGTATTACTATATCTGCGCCCTTTCTTAAGCTTCCAAAAATTATGAATATTGCTACTCTTCTCCTTTTTCTTACAGGATTCTAGCCGAGTTAACAACAGTAAGCCAGTCGTTTCTGCTTTTTGCTAAGGTGGTGCCAATTGGAAATTCCAAGCGAAGCCACGTCTTTCTCCACTTGGTCTATCTAACAGAACGAGGGTCTTCCTCTTCCTCTGATTCTCCCGATGGATACTGCGTCAAATACTTTCGGGGTTGGGTTGTTTTCGTCCATTCGGACAGGTGACCTAGCCAGCGAAACCGCTCTCYTTTAATTCGCTGAACTACGTCAATGTCGTCGTATATCTCATACAGCTCATAGTTTCATCGAATGCGTTATTCGCCATTACCAACGCGCAAAAGACTTTTCTCTCGGACACAAGAAAACTTCCTTAGCCAGTCTAAAGAAAGAAGAACTAACAAAAAAAATATACATAATAATAATAATCAAGCAAAAAGTAAAAAAAGGCAATTTATTAAATTGTAAAGAAACAAAACATATAAATTGAGTGCACGAAATACAAAGTTAAAACCAAAAAAAAAAAAAAAAACAATAATCAGTTCTTCGCAGACTCACCAGCAAGACCATAGGCATTCTTTAAAAGTGTGCTTTAGCTTTGTCGAGCCAACAGCAATAATAACTACTGGCAATAAAAAGGGTAACGGTGATGATGGGTCATCGCGGCGATCAGCTGAAAAGGAAGCGAAGAAGGAAAAAAAACAACAACTAATGCGCAAACAGCAACAAGTCTGTAGGTACCAGCAAGCACGCAGACAACGAAAAAATCGTAATGCGAGGTAAGAATATACCTATAAAATGTCTCGTCTGTACAAACTGGTGTTGACCGCTACGTTAATATAAAAAGGAAATTAAGCCCTATAAAGTTTGCAGTGAGTCCTAAAAAATTTCAAGGTGGCACACCAAATAAGAACAAACCGGAAATTTTAAATGGCAACAGATTTACCTTACTAAGCAATGGTTCAGACGACGATGCGAAGGGCACCACCAAACCACCTCCAATATATTTACGCAAGCGTAGCTGTAATGTTAAATTAAATGAAATTGTAGGTACTAAAAATTTTCACATAGTGTCTTTGAAAAAGGGCAATATATGTAGATGAAAGAAAAATTCAATTCTACATTGAAGAAGGTTTCATGGATATTGTCAAATTTTTGTTGATTAAAAACAAGAACTAATATTCATATCAATTGAAGAGTTCTAAGCATCATGTTGTCGTAATGAAGATTACAGAGTGCGCCATAGACTCTAGTGAAGTCAAAGAAGCATTGGAAGAATGCGGTTTTGGTATTAAAACTGTAGTAAATATATTTAATAGAAACAAAGTACCACAGCCAATTATTAAAATTGAATTGTTGCTGAACTCAAATCAACTTAAAAAATTTAACACCACCCATATATAATCTGAAATATTTGTTGCATTGTAGAGTAACTGTTAAAGAACCACATAAAGAAACGGCCCGGTACAATCTACTAACTGCCAAGATTATGGGCATACCAGATCATATTGCTCGCTACGCAGTGTTTGTGTGGTATGTGGTGATTTACATCCCACTTCCAAATGCACGGTTTATGTAGACGATTAAAAAAAAAATGCAGCAATTGTGGAGGAATTCACACTGCTAACTAAAAGATTGTCCTGCATATAAAGTTTTGAAATCGAAGTTGTCACAGGCCATTCTAGCACGTTGTAACCAAATGTTACAGCACCCCGTAATGAAATTATAGCAACCTCACATAAAATTGAAATCCTATTACTTTTAAGAATATTACTATGCATGGAAGCTATGCAAATGCCGCAAAATCCTCCAAATGGAGGTATTGAAACTAGGATTATAAATCTTACACAGTGTATGACATAATTTATGTCTAGCATAATCCAAGATTAAATAAAATCACAAAATCAAATGGCGCAAAATTTATTAAATAAGAAATGAGCTAACTAAATATCTGTATATGGAATGCTAACGGTGTTAACCGTCATAAATTCCGGATTATTAGATTCCTGTCTGAAAAAGACATAGATGTAATGGTTATATCAGAAACTTATCTAACCAATAAAAAAGATTTCAATATACTGGGACTTAGACTCTATGTTACAAATCATCCGGATGGAAAAGCGCAGAAATCGGTTAAACCACTATGCTCCAAAATCTTATACTACAGCGCAGTTACAAGCTACAACAATATCCTTAAAAAACCGGGGTTGTGACTAAAGAGGGGGAAGCTTCAAAAAATCGTTTTTTTTTTTTGCTTAAGTCTCTTTAGAAAATATCTAATAATATGTCCCCAAAGTTCTAGATGGGAATTCGAAATATTGTCAAAGCTAGAAGGGAAATAGTGACCGAGCGTCTAGCAGATATATGTATATATGTATGCGCTTGGGGAAAGGCGAAAACTTTGACAATTACGTACTCACTTAACGATTTTTCTTGATTGGCGGGCATGATGAAAAAAAATTTAACTTCATATGGGATTTTGGCAAAGTTTATTTTCTTTGGCATTGAAAGAACATAAAGTAAAATTTTTTTTGAATTTTCTTAGTTTAAAAATAAAAATATTAGCAAATATGACCCTCTACGAATTTTTTATTTCCGATAGAAATTGCGATCGCCATTCTGCCCGCCGTCGGACAAATGCACGCGCGAGATGCATCGGGCAATTTCTTTCTAAAGGCAGAATATCAAAGATTTCGTATCCAAAAAATTTTCAGATGATGTTAAGTATGTATATAACAATAAACCCTAGAAATTTCGCTTTAATCAATTATTTGTTTCCTTCCCAAAAACATCCTCAAAGAAATTGTATTTAAAAAATTCATTTGCACTTACTTCAAGTTGTTTTAATCTTTTGAATTTATTTTCTTACAAAAGTATAAAACACAAGTATATTTGAAATTAACCCAAGATCTTCGCAAACTTCTAATGTAAATGTAAACTTTCGGATTTGTTTATTCACAACATAGGTTTATAATATATAAACGGCTTTAATTTTTAAACGTTCGCGTTTTAACGTTTTAAATGTTCGCAAAAAATGTAAAAAAGGTAAAACTTTCAACTTTCACAAAAGGTAAAAAATATTTCAAGGTGACGATGCTGTTCGCAAAAACGGTAAACGTTCGTCAAAGGAATCGTGTTGATTGGACCGATGTAATAGCGCCAGAGTGTTTTTTGATAATGCTGTCTGTCCTTTTGCTACTTTGGTTCAGCGAAAATAGGTGATGGTGTGTGCTGTTCTCTTGAGTGATGAGTGTGATATCATTGTGTGGGTGTTTGAGCGCGGTGTGTAATGTGAGTAACAAATGATGATGTGGTGAGTATGAGGAATGGGGCGTACCAATGTTGCATACAAGGATGTGTCTTTGTTGTCTTTTAGTAAGCCGACTGGGCCAGTATCCAGTGATAGAAAAAAAAATAATAATAATAATAAAAGATTTTGCTGTAATCAAAAATATAGATAGATCACTCATAACAACATGTACATACTTATCATGTGATCACTCACTTGTACTAATAAAGTTATACGAACAACAATAATATTTGAGCCAAAAGTTTCTCTAACATCTCATAAAACTAACTGGTTGACTAACTGGTTGAAGTATAGAAAATATATCAGCAGCTACACGCGAGGAAGAACGCAACAATGGAAATGATACAAAAAAACTATGCCACATGCCTATAAGACAGTTGAATGGTAATTATTCTTATARTGATGGGGAAAAGGCAATTGCTTTGAATATCATCTAGAAAAGGCCCAACTTTAAATTGCCAACTTTGCCAATACCGCTAACAAGTCACTTGTGTCTATTAGGACTTCTTCTTCTAAAGTTACTAGAATCATAAATGAGCTAAATTCGAAAAATATTATTCCAAAAATGCTAATTAATTTACCATCTATTTCTATAACTGTGCATCGCGGTGCTCTCCTTGCTCTTTGATCCAACTCTTGATTTCGAATTCAACTTCGAGAAAAAAGTCGCAGATAAACCTAGGAAAGACTTAATAAGGCCGTCTCTTACGTTGTATTTTTAAAATATTTGAAATAKTTTTATCAAAAATGACTCCCTTCCTCCACGATAATGGCATATAAATATCAATGADTAAAAATTCAAGCATGTTACGTTTTCGCTTAGACCGGAAACGTRTCGGACAGTTAAAATAAACAACGTTCTAGTACCCCAAGCGAATAAAGTAACTTATCGTGGGATTCACCTGGATAGAAGGCTGACGTGGCGAAAACCTATAGCGAGTAAAATCACTGGCATGAAGTTAAGAGCATTAAATTTAAATTGGCTTTTAAACAAAAATTCTAAACTTAATCTAGAAAACAAATACTTGTCACACAATTCAACCATAAAGCCAATTTTGATGTATGGCAATAAACTGTCGGGTACGACTTGTGCAACCAATATTGATATTATACAAACGTTCCAATCTAAAGTGCTTAAAACAATCACGGAAAAGATCTTAAAGATTTTGATAGCCCTATGGTAAAGAAGGAGATACCATTGGGTAATGCCTTGGTAAGTTTCTGCAATCAAACACTTAAAATGAAGTCATCTACCAGCTTACTAGACAGCAACGTTCCACCCAAAAGACTCAACCATATTCTTGAGCTTCTTTAATTTTAAATAGATTTAAGATTTTAATACTTATTGTTATGCTTTACCAAGCAGATCCATCAAATTTAGAAATATTGAAAACAACAAAACAGTTGTTGATTTTTCAAACCTAAAGCCACACTGATAGGACCCATCAGTTTGATAGAACCTTACATACGGTGTTGAGGAGACTTATCCCACGTTAATTGGAGCAGATTTTAGGGCTTCCCTTTTTGTGTATTGGGCAGAGCACACTAAAATTCCAAACGTTGGACATGCTTTCATGTTTGAATAGCTCGGCCGGCAATCCATAAGCTCCGGCCGCATTCTTCTTCATACTCAGGCAATGGAACGTCGGCTCCATCGTTATCGGGTTCACCATCTCCAGGTTTTTACTGCTTCGAGGCGGTAACTTAGTCGCAACTCGTTGTCCGAATCAATGTTAGGACCGAGCGCACGTCTGAAAAAGTATGTAAACTTGTCATCCTTCTATCACATATGATCGATCTGCTTGATGTAGAGATAACCATATTTCTTGTCTCGGTGAAGTTGATCAGTGTAAACCCATTTGGGAATGTTTCATCATATAGGCAGAATTTACTGACCGTTGTGTAAAAAGTACCCTTTGTGACCACCTTGGCGTTAAAATCGCCAAGATGCGATTTTGACATCATGGTGAGGGTAGCTCTCTTGGTTGCGCTTCAAGCTCACATATTCGTGGTCACATCGTCCTTCTCTTCCGTCAGGGCGTGGGCACAAATCAGCGATATGTTGAAGAACTTCGCTTTAATGCGGATTGTGGCTAAACGTTCATTCACCGGAGTGAATAATAGTACTCGGCGAACTTGCGCTCCTTTCTATGTCCACTGTAGTAAACGCCACAAGAACCTACTCGCCGCAGTCCTTGTTCCGTCCGTCACATTTTTTGWACGGCGGTGATGTCAGTTTTTGCGAGAACGTCAACGAGCTAGGCAGCTTCACCTTCCCACTTAAGGACCGCACATTGCAGGTGAATGCTCTAAAATCATAATCCCTTCTTACGTTTGCAGGGGTCGTCGTCATAAAGGCGTCACTAATCCAAGCCGCTGTTGCCTTTTCAATGGTAGGATTTTTTGGGTGAAGGGTCAGAGAACTTTCCTCACTTGCTTGAACTTCTATGATTTTACAACAGAATATTCCATTTTAAAACGAAAAGATAGCTTTGAATATGTGGTGGTATAAAAGTTAAATTAGAAGTGTGGTAGTGACATGGTTAGGTCTTGTAGGAATCTTATTCTTACGACAGCAAAAAATCTAAGTTAGGCTTAACTATAGCATCCCAGAATGTATACATATAGCTGCGGAAGACTCATCGACTTTTCAAGATATTCGCATATAAAGACGGACAACTCAGAGATTAAAATATCCAATTTTTCTATGTTTTATGAATTTTATTTTATCTACTAACACATCACTTACAGTTTTTGCACATTTACTTAATCAAAAATAGTGCAAAAATTTAAATCATAAATAAGGTTTTCATAAATTCGAGTGATTTGCACAAGAACTAATTGTTTGTGTGTATACAAATACTAAGTTTTATCATACCTATTTTTTGCAAACAAACTTAAAAATAAAATAAAAAATATTATATCGCAAAATCATGTGATGGGTTATGTTAAATCTATCAGTCTTTACTTCTCATGATAAATCCCGGTGTTGTTGCATCGCCAATTCTGGCATATCTAAAAGTTTCGATTCGAAATTTATCGGAGCGACTTGCAGTTAGCAGACTACAATGAATAATTCATGAGGACTTAACCCTGTTTTCGCACAAAATTCAAATAACAATCCGGTTAAACCCTTTAGCGTTTGGTTCCAGAAAGATGGAGCAACTTGCCTCATAGTCAGACCGGTAATTGTGGAGCTCCAACGAAAATTTTAAATCAAATTCATATCTATAAACTCCGCGTTCCACTGGTCACCAAGGTCACCTGACCGATTTCACGTTCTAATTACAAGAGAATTCTTTATTCCGTTTTATGGAATTGTTTATCCTAAATCTTAAACTAACGGCTTAGGCTGTGTAATGTAAGCATATGTTACAAAGAGTTGAGGATGGTCTCCAAAATCTTTCGGTTGGCAAATTTCTCATTATTTGGTTATGTAACTTCTGCTTGTAACAATGTACATAATATTGAACTTTTCTCAGTGGTCGAAATTAGCGTTAATTTGTTTATCTTCTTCTCTAAGGCTTCATTATCTGGTGAGAACTGGAAGTGGGTATTAATTTGCCTTTACGCAGGGTCTCCTAGGAGGAACTGTGGACCGCTAAACCATATCGAATTATTCAATTCGTCCACGTTACAACAATTTATGCATAAGGACACCGATATCACAAACTCAAATCTTCGGAAACGCCTTGAAAGTGGAACAAGCAGTTAATGGTGGTCTCTCCATTTGTACTGTTGACAATTAGGCTTGTATTTGTAGAAACTAGCGCCGATTTGGTCCTGTCCATTTCTTGTTGCTTCTCATGACTCATATTGCCTGTTGGTATGGGCTCTTCGACTTTTTCCATGCTGCGGAGGTACTTTTTAAAGTATCCGTTGCCGGATAACAACAGGGTTGTGTAAATTCATTATTTAGGGTTTATTTAACCTGGCCGCCCATCTACCGCGACTTTCATTCTCCCATCTTTGTTACCAT
The DNA here is from genome assembly GCF_001853355.1 of Bactrocera latifrons. NCBI lineage: Eukaryota > Metazoa > Arthropoda > Insecta > Diptera > Tephritidae > Bactrocera > Bactrocera latifrons. The sequence goes on along the minus strand of NW_017537216.1, from coordinate 102,871 downwards.
GTTATTTTTGTATCTCTCCTTGTACGTTATCTTGCGCTCTTGTTATTGTCGGATGATTTCTTTAGCTAACACAGCTTCTTCCTTTCATATGGTCAAATGAAGCAATGCCGCTTATAACTAATATTGCATCGCCTGATAATGTTCGGTAGGCTGATGCAACTCTGAGGGCTGTGGTGCAGTATATTCTGGCCACTACCTTACACCGGTTTTCTTTTTTAAGCACGTCTTCCAGAGTTCGGTACCGTATAATAATTTCTCTTTTCTGGCTGGGGTTTCCTGTGTTGGCCATTAACACAGTACAACAGCTAATCTGGGGGGTGAGAAATTCCAAGTCAGGGTGATGGTACTAGGTCAGTATAGTAAAACCTGTTTGGCGTTCGTATGTGTCAGTTTTTTTATGACCTTTTAAATTTTTTCCTTATTACCCATGGTTTTCCATCTTAACAAATAAATTTCCAATCAGGCGAACTAAATGGTCCAGATATACGAAAGCTGATTAAAAGTGACGCATTCAACAATATTTTGATTGACATATATTTAATGCATGGCAGGCAATCAAAGAAGTAAGAAGGCTTGTTGGGAAAGCATCGATCTAACAACTACGATGTTTCTGTCGCAAAGATGTTAAGAGCATTCTCGGAATTTTTTTTTTTTTTTTTTTTTTTTTTTTGGTTTTTGGCAAAATGTTACAACTAAGCGATAAAACATCAAGAGAAGGAAAAAAGGGTTCATAAGGTTATAAAAAAAAACTGACACATACGAACGCCACACCCGTTGAGGGTTTTACTATACTGACTTAATACCATCACCCTGACTTGGAATTTCTCACCCCCCAGACAGTAATCCCAAAAATATTTCCACAGTGTAATCTGCGTTTAAGTAGGCTTTCGTACAGTTTTCCCGCTGTGTCAAGCATGCGTAATGGACGGTATGCTGATGGTGAATTGGGGTCTCCTTTTCCCTTACTGATTAGCACCAGCCGTTGCTTTTTCCAGGGTTCAGGGACTATTCCAGCTTTAAATTAGGCGTTGTACATATTCAGTAGTACTCCTGGGTTCTCTGCAGCGATTAATTTAAGGACTTCTGCCGGGTGATTTGTTGGCCTTGAGCTTGACAGTGGCTAATTGCAGCTCTTCAAAAGTAATCTGGGGAATTTGCGTGTGGTCTGGATCACTGACCCTTATTTCGTGGGTGGGGAATAGTGCGTTCGCGATGTACTTTATTTTGGCAGCGGTTACGTTAGGTGGCTTTGCTTGGTCGCCGAGTTTCTTCATCACTATTTTATACCCGAGCCCCCAGGGGTTCAGTTTATAGTATTTCGGTTTAGTTCCTCCCATTTTTTTTTTTTGCTGTCTTCAATGGCGTGTCCTTTTTACTGTTTTATTGCTCGGCTTCTTGGGATGCGGCTCCTCTGCGCCTGAATCTCGTGTAGGATCTTCGACGTGGTTGCATATCTCGTATTGAGCACTATTAGATCTAGCCGCGCAGCCATTTATAAATTTGCTTCGGTAGTTCCTGTATACCGTATACAGCATAAAGGCGGCTTTGTGCACTCTTCCAATTTGTGACCTGGTTGGCCGCATTTTATACAAGCACCTTGTCCGCTTCTATCGGGCCCTTTGCTGTCCCAGGTGAAGTTAATTGGTCGAAAGCAGCGAAAACACCTTTTGGGGGTTTCTTTCAGGCGCAGCCTGCAATTAACCCAGCAAATTTTGACGCGTGCTGTCGCATCAGTGTGACAGCTCTATCCGGGTCCATCGTTATATATACACTAGCAGGTCTCTTATATTAGGAGCTGTTTTATTAATCGATAAGCATTCAGTCGGGTCCTTTAGCGCTTCTTTGCCCGCCCCTGCTACTTCCTCTTTCGTAATTAGGTCTCTGGTCTCTTAGTTATTTATAATCAGAATTTTACTGGYCCCAATTCTGATGGACTCTTGCCAAGGGTTTTTCGTCATTTTCTGTTACATCGTCGCTTTGTTGCCTTCCTCTTTTTGGTAGGTTCTTCTTCGGTGTAACCCCGGTGGGGGTTGCGGTCGCTTATTTAAAGGCGGCATTCTCTCGCCAAAATTTAACCAAATGGTTAAATTTTTTCATATCTGGGATATCATTATGAACCAATCTTTCAATCTTCTTAATTATTGTTCTCGCCGTAACAATAGTAGATATCAATATCATCGGCATTCGCAAGCAGCTGTACACTCTTATAGAAGATGGTTCCTTCTCTATTTAGTTCTGAAGCTCGAATTATTTTCTCCAGAAGCAGTTTGAAAAAGTCGCACAATAGGGAGTTCGATACAGGCCTGCTCCTTATCAGTTCTTCGCCGCCGTGTTTGAATAGCTCAGCCGGTAATCCATCGGCCCCTGCCGCTTTATTGTTTTTCAGGCGGGCAATTGCTATTCGAACTTCATCATGGTCGGGTAATGGGACGTCTGCTCCATCGTCATCGATTGGGGAATCGGGTTCGCCTTCTCCTGGCGTTGTGCGTTCACTGCCATTCAGCAGGCTGGAGAAGTGTTCCCTCCATAATTTAAGTATGCTCTGGGCATCGGTGACTACATCATCTTAGGGAGTACTACAATAGTATGGTCCGGTCTTGAAACCTCCTGTAAGCCGCAGAATTCTCGCAGAATTTCGAGCATTACCCCTGGCGGCCAGCTTATGACACGGCACTCCTCGTCGTACCAACTTTTCTTTTGCACTTGCTGAAAACCAATGGTTTCGGTTGCAGCTGTACGTAAGGCGTTTTAAATGTAGTCCCACAGTTCCCTTATACCGAGTTATTGACAAGTGCTCTCAGAGAGCAGGAGTGTAAGCCGAGTAGAAAATCGTTCGGCTGTCTGTTGTGATTGCAGCTTCTCGATGTCGAACATTCCTTGTGTTTGTTGACATGAGTTTTTTGCTGCAAAGAGGCGCGTGCGAATCTTTAACGTACGTGGTGCCAAAGATACCTTCTTTGCCCACACTGGCGTTAAAGTCGCCAATCACGATTTTGACATCGTGGCGGGGGCAGCTCTCATAAGTGAGCTCCAAGCACTCATAAAAGGCATCTTTGGTAACATCGTACTTCTCTTCCGTCGGGCGTAGGCGCAAATCAGCGATATGTTGAAGAACTTCGCTTTGATGCGGATTGTGGCTAGACGTTCATTCACCGAAGTGAATGATAGTATTCGGCGACAGAGTCTCTCTCTCACCACTAATCCCACACCAAACTTGCGCTCCTTTATATGGCAACTGTAGTAAATGCCACAAGGACCTACTCGTCTCTGTTCGTGTGCCGTCCATCGCATTTCTTGGACGACGGTGATGTCAACCTTTATTTTCACGAGAGCATCAACCAGCTGAGCAGTGGCGCCTTCCAAATTAAGGAAGGCATTCCAGGTGCATGCCCTCAATTCGTAGTCCTTATTTGCCGTGGTCGTTATCAAAAGGGGTTCTCTCATCCGACTCCGAGTTCCAAATCCAGCGCACATGCCTGGGGAGGGGATGTTTCCAGCTCTTAAACAAACTCGTAATATTTTTAAATTCTGAATATTCTCCCTTGAATTTCGGCAAATTCATTTCAGGGAGCCTTGTGCTGAGAGAAGCTACAAGAGATGTATCGGCAAGTGAAATTTTATTTTTCGTTAAAATTTGCTTTATTATGGATTCGTTTTAACGATTATGTCCTCTAACTCCCCTCGGGCCATSTGGTCTTCATCAACTTCTTCAATCTTTGATTGGCATTTCATTAATTTTGSACTATATGAATTTAATATGTCAAGACGACATTAAAATTCGATTTAATCTAAAGACATAGTCTCTTCGAGAAGACCCGTTTTAATGCGCAAATTTCTACTTTTCCTACTACTATTCTTTTTCCTTTTCCTACTACTATTGAAATCCCCCAAAACAATCATGGAATCAGTATTGATAGCCATTGAGAAAACAGTATTTATTAATGATGCGAGTGAGGCGATATCACTCGGATATATCTGTTTTTATGCAGCATAAGATAAAGTTAAGTAGATATGGCCACTATTAGCGCAAATACGAATGCACTTAAATTCTATGAAGTCTGCATGAGGAACATCGACTTCTTCAGATGGAATGAATGATGGAAGAATGAACAGCAAATACGACACCACCTCCTTTTCTGTTCAGCCGGTCATACTCGTATCTATAGATTTCGAATTCACTGTTGAGTATTTCATTATCAAAAATGTGAGGCTTTAGCCAAGTCTCTGTGAAAGCAATGATTTTAAAGTTGCAATGAATGCTGTTWAAATACAAATCAGAAAGTTTTGTATTAAGACCTCTAACATTTTGATAATAAATAGTCAGCGAATTAGTTAGTTAATTAGTTTTTTGTTTTCACGAAATTTCTTGGCATTTTAGTGATAACTACAGGGGGCTTATCACGTTTGTGCTCGAATTCGCGCACAAAGATCCCAGATGGCCAGAATGAGTTGTCAAGTATTAATTGAAAACTGTCAGCGAATACGTCAATCTTAAACGACGAAATATTCCGGTTGTACTTGAAATTAAATTTACGGACGTCTGTATCTGCCGTTTTTAATTTCGACGAGATGTAACTTTTTAAATCATCGACTGAGGTATCCGCAGCAAATCTCGAGACAAAAATTGTCTTTTTCCGCGGAATAATAACTAAGTTTTTATTAGCTGACTTGTAGGTATTTGGAGGCGGATCTTGAGATGTTTTCCGCTTACCGTGTTCAGTAGCAGTTTTCTCAGTGTCCTGAGCAGACGGAACCTTCTCTTCTTCAGGACAAGGGGATGAGAGATTAATGAAGTCAATAGTGGGTGGAGGCATTCTTTTTAAAGAAGCTACAGTGGTATCTTCATCAGACGGACGTTTACGTTTAGAGGAAGTTTTTGGATTCTCTTCCTTAATACTTAAGCATTGAAACAATTGAAACAGCGTTTCATAACGCCTAAATTTTTCAGTAAGGATTTCAAGCTCACRAAAAGTCTCCCTGAAACCGTTGGGCGCCTACTTAAAAACCTTAAACAATTCAATTTCAGTTAGTCTGCATTTTAAGCAAGACCAGCGCAATCCCTTTCTGTCAAGAATAGAATCCAAGATCGTATCTGTCAGTCCAGCACATTTAAGATGGGCAAGCCTATCACAAAGCCGGCAAGAAACAAAGCGTTCCGACTCGCCTTTCACAGAGCAGTTCGGAAAGTTACAAGTCATAATGAACAAAAACAACATTAAACTAAAATATAAAAATGTTAAATAATACAAGTAAAAAGAGCAATAAAAAAAATATTTACAACAAATGAAAGCAATAAAAATAGTTGGTTATCAAAGATAACAACCAATGTAGCGAGCAGTTTGAGATGCACTATAACATACGAAAAGCAAGAAACTCGCGAACAGCTGTGGACAAAGATGGAAACGAATAAAAACAAGAAAGAAATTTAAGTAAGAAATTAACACTAACAACTGCACTACTTAAAATGTAGCAATAAAAACGAATTGAAAATTACTCGGCACAGTAAATTTAAATTAGCCAACACAGAATTAAAGTAAATTCAATAGCTTCAATAGCACAATATAACACTGATACTTATCTTAAATGATTAATTAATCCAAATATTTTCACAATAGAGTTTTGAATATAAATTAAACAAATTTGAAGGAACACCAAAATTCAAAGCTGAGCACGAGAAGGGTTGCCAATATATTGTTTAATAACAAATATTTTCGAAATGTTTTGATGACATCAGTCGAAGAAATGGTTGGGTGAATGAGGTGCGTTTTTTCACTGGCGGACACGATTTCTCATGTTTGGATCATCTGAAACGCAAGAACCCAAATTATTCTTAAAAAGTACGTGAATGGTTATCGTCTCTACCAGAATTATGAAAAAATGTTGATAAATTAAAAAGTAGTTGACAGGATAGATACCGAAAAACGAGCTGCCTTTATGCCGTTGACGTTGAGCAACACCAAAAGCACCGTCAGAATCGGGAAGAACCTCTCCGAGCCGTTCGATACCAAACGGGGTTTCAGACCAGGCGACTCCCTATCGCGACTTCTTCAACCTGCTTCTGGAGAAAATAATACGAGCTGCAAAACTAAACAGAAAAGTACCATCTTCTATAAGAGTGTACAGCTGCTGGCGTATGCAAATGATATTGATATCATCGGCGTCAACACCCGCGCCGTTAGTTTTGCTTCCTCCAGACAAGGAAGCAAGGCAAATGGGTCTGGCAGTGAACTAAGGCAAGACAAAATATCTACTGTCATCAAACAAACAGTCGTCGCACTCGCGACTTGGCTCTCACGTCACTGTTGACAATCCTAACTTTGAAGTCGTAGATAATTTCGTCTATCTTGTAACTAGCATAAACACCACCTGTCAGCCTGGAAATCCAATGCACGATAACTCTTGCCAACAGGTGTTACTTCGGACTGAGTAGGCAATTGAGAAGCAAAGTCCTCTCTCGACGAACAAAAACCAAACTCTATAAGTCACTCATAATTCCCGTCCTGCTATATGGTGCAGAGGCTTGGACGATGACAACAACTGATGACGTTGCGAGCTTTCGAGAGAAAAGTTCTGCGAAAGATTTATGGAATGTCGAATATCGCATTCGATGGAACGATGAGCTGTACGAGATATACGACGACATTGACATAGTTCAGCGAATTAAAAGACAGCGGCTACGCTGGCT
>NW_017537216.1:91135-96011 GCF_001853355.1 Bactrocera latifrons | reverse complement strand
CTATAATCGCGTAAGCCGTAATATTGCCAATAAATTATAAAAACTATAGGCATGATAGCCAGGCATTTTGTGAACATTAAAATAAAATTAAGCAAATCGGTTGAGTGGTTCGACTAGAATCATATCCGCCAGTTTAAAAACGTGTGTTTTGAGAAAAACGCGTTTAAAGTGCAAGGTGTGTAATCCGAGCGCTGCGAACGTCGAGCGGTTATATTAGTTTTGTCCCTTTTGCGAAACCATCTAATGGTAAAGTGCGTTGCTACATTAACTCTAAGGATATAATGGAATAGTAAATGTAAAAAAAAAAAATTATTTTTAAAGATTACCCTACTGACCCCTTAAATTTGTTTATCTTTCTTGTATCTTATTTCCAGAGTTTTACTTTCACTGGGAGTGCAAGATCTATCAAAGACTTGCTCCTACAGTTTTGTAGTCACTGGGAATTTAGGATTTACTCCACTTCTATAATTTTAGAATTCCTGGGTTTTGGTCTTCGATGTCTTATCTTATTTTATTTATATTTATGTTTCAATATTTAATTTAGTCTTACATTACTTCCCTGCATCTCCTCGGAAGCCGTTGCTTCTGTTGTTGCTACTGTTGAAGTTGATGTTTTGTTATACTAAGCAGTAGTTTCGTTAATAAATTGTTATTATAAATTTGTTATTATAATGAAAACGGTGACGGTGAAAACTTGACAGGGAAAGCAATTATGAATGAATTTTCTGCCTGAATTCTCATAGCCAAGACATTAGGACAGTTACGTTTAAGCTTATATTGGTCAAAAATGATTTATATGTATCTGTGAACAAACCAAATAAACAAATAGCAAAATAGGGAAATATAGAAATTCGGCCAAGAGAATTTTTGAGCCTCGGTTATACATACTTCATTTTTGCTGCTTTTATAGATCGAAATAAGTATATTTTTTTATTGAAACGTAATAAATGATGGTTTTACATTTCATTGAAATTGCAATTGATAAATTTAAACTAACAAGCAATATTTTTTTAATGTATGAAGTAAAACAATAAAAGCTGTCATAACAGGCTTTTTTTTTTTTAACCTGAAAGTACTTAACAACTAAATATAATGCTATTTGCTATTTTTTAGATTTGTAATAGATCATGAAACGTTGTTCTTTTCAGTCTGCTATTTCTAGTCTCTCCTGGTTTTCGGGCTTCACTGTTTACATGATTTTGTAACCCTTTTGCATGTTTCGATGCTGTTTCGCGAATGACTTCAAGAAGCATTTTCAAATGAAGATCACGATGCAGATCCGAATTGAGTATGTACCACGGGACCATTTTTCGCAGAACTTTGTTTCGGAATTTATGAACAGCTTCGATGTATAACGGGGCGGCGCATCCCTATTGTTGAATTCCATATGTCCAAATAGGTTTCAAAGTTTGATTGTAGACTAGAAGTTTATTTGATGTTGTTAAGGGTGATTTCTTGCCGATTAATCAGTTTATTTTGTGGTATTTTAGTTTTAGTTCTGAAACTTGTTTTTGTATATGCTCTTTCCAGTTCAACTTTGCCTAGAACGTCATACCAAAATATTTCATCGAGGTGGGATACGGGATTACTTCATTTTCAATATATAAGTTGATGTACGTAGCCCTTTTGTTAGTGAAGTTTATATGGATAGACTTCAACTCGCTTAAAGTAATGTACCATTTCCGTGTCTATTCTACAATTTGATTTAATGAAGATTGCATTCTGTGAGACGACTCAACTTCATTTTTGCCGGTCGTAATTATGCAGGTATCATCTGAAAATGTGGCGATTGCGCAGTTTGGCGGCGTAGGCATGTCGCTAGTAAATACAATTTATAAGAGTAGACCCTGGACACTTCCTTAGGGTACGCCTGTTTTTATCGGCTGCTTGATTCTAAAGTAGCGGTTGTTCAGGTAAAAGTCAACTAGATCGGTTAGATACTGTGGAAAGTGAAGTCTTAATTTAAAAAGTAAGCCATGGTGCCATACTCTATCGAACGCCTGCGATACGAAAAAAAAACAACTGTGCAAATGTGCCTTTTCCCATCGCATTTTCAATTTTACTCGTTATTCGATGTACTTGATCGACTGTGGAATGTTGAGATCTAAATCCAAATTGATGAATGGGTATAAGTTCCTTTTCTTCAATTATATTCTGAAGTCTTCTTATGATTACAGCTTCAAGTAGTTTGGACAAAATAGACAACAGTGACGATATGACGAGGCTGAACATGCGTGTTTGCCAGGTTTTTGTACTATAATTATTTTAGATACTTTCCATGACAGTGGGAGGTATCTGAGATTTAAGTAAGCGTTTATTATCGTCGTACGCTTTGCTATTGCTTTTCGCGTTAGATTTTTTAGTACATCAACAGTATCAAGTCGAAGCCGGGAGCCTTTTTTGGTTTAAATCTACTTTTAATAATATTTTCTACTTCTACCAATTAGGTGGTATGTCGATTTGTTGTAGATGGCCATTTAGGGTTAGATGTATAGGCGATTGGTCCGAATTTAAGTCCAATTCATTTTCTATGGTAATGAATTTCTTAGATATTTGCCGAGTGATGAAAAAGTCGATCAGGTCAGGTAGTTTTCTTGTGCCGGAATGCGAGTAATTCGGTTAGCTAGTAGACATAAAGTTGCATCCATTAGCCATAGCAGCTTTAAATAGCTCTCTTCCTTCGGTGTCGTAACTCTTGAGTCGCATTGGGAGTGTTTTGCATTAAAGTCATGTTGAATTTTCCATGGTGTCTTTGTATAAGTTCCGTGTACAAGTCAATTTTGATATTGACTCTAGGTTTGCTATAATCGCGGTAATACGTATTTTCCCGAAACTAAATTCAACCGATATGGTCGTGGTTTGGAATTCTGGGACACTTATATTAATTTCTTCGTAGTGGGGAATATTATCTCTTATAATTATGGCACTCTCCCCTCTCGTATTGTTATTTGGGTGGTTCGAGCAATAGGTCTTGTAGTTTTTGAATTTAACGAAAGTTTCATTAGTAAAATGGGTTTCTGATATAAGACAAATATTAATTTTTTCTACATGGAGTAATGCCTCTAATTCTTTTCTTCGTTTGAGCAAGCCATTTGCATTGCAGGTAATAATTTTTATAGGCTTTATTTTTGCGCTTTACTTACACTTTGCTGTCGCTTTAGTTGAGTAAGACGTTCGTGGGTGTATTTACCTTGCTCTTCTAGCTTATTAAGCTTGACGAGAAATTAATGGTAAAATCACTAATGGAATTTGGATTTTTTATGGTTTGCAGACGTATGTTGTTGAATTTGGCCTTTTGTTATGCTGGCAAATGAGGGTTTTCCAGATTGCTGATTTACAGTAACTTCCTACTGAGAAGCAGTAGAAGCGGTTTATTTAAGCGTTTTGGTTGTTGGTGATGCTCTTTATTTTTCTCGGTCGCGTTTTTAATTTTTTCTTTGCCACTTCAAACCCCCTATAGTTCACTCAATGCATGACAGGACTCACACTGCGGTACAAGATTCGATGGCTTGATGGGCTCGAGTTTGACGACAGAGTTTAAAATATGAATAATTTCGTAAATTTTCTTTATGTTCTCTGTAGATTCGAAGGATACCTTAAACATATTTAATGGATTTTTTGTTTTGTATTGAAGTTAATTTATGACCTTTGTAACTTTGAAATCCTACATCTGAAGATCTCAGCCAATGCTTTCCGGCTGACATAATTGATGAAGGTCATTCAGAGAACGTAAAGTATAGAGAAGGTGGCAGGTTCGACTGCGAACATTTGTTAGATTTATAGTAGGGAATTCACCTCATAACAACAGAAGTCACGCTGTTAAATTTTAACAGTTCTCCACATATTCTACTCAGAATATGAAGAGAAATAAATATATGTATTTACGGCATATGATGAAATGGCATATATGCCGAAGCCAGAGAATATGAAGAGACATAAAAATATGTATGCATGCCCATGATAATACTCCGTTTTGCTTGTTTATATTTTGTTTTACTTTTGACAGCGAAAAATGTGTACAAAACACAACTCTCACACAGAGAATATAAAGACATGTTTTTATGTCCGTGATGACGTGTACCAAATATGGGTGAAATCGGTTCACAACCACGCCTGAAATCTCGATTATCACTTTATCATGCGAGAGTATAAAATGTTCAGTGACACCCGAACTTAGCCCTTCCTTACTTGTTTATTTATTATTTTTATGTAGAACTTTTTTATTTTTTATTTATTATTTTTCAAATTATTTTGTTAATTTGATTTTATTTTATAATAAGTCATTTTAAATAAGTAAAAGATTTACCTAAACATTATGATGATATATTCATGATTCGTGTTAGCTTTCAACCAGGCATTTCCTTTCATACGCAATGTACGAATATCAAGAAATTCGTTTTGCCGTCGGCATTTCAATTTCTCATACTTCAATTTCTCRTGCTTMAATTTTTGCTTTTAACCAAGAAATCGCTTGTATGTATGTGCAATGTATGCCTTTGCGTTTTGCCGTCGGCATTTCCATATTGGCATGCAAAAGTTATTATGTATTTCATTGTTTCGTTTTGGCCCAATTTTGTATATTAAGACAAGTGTCAATAATTGCGCCAAAATCAAATAAATATTTACATATTAAGTAAAAATCTTATTCTTATATGGTCTTTTATACATATATATCATATGTAAATAAGTATTGAGTTTCACTTTTTTTTTAGTTTTTAGTTTTAGTAGTAGTAGTAGTAGTTTTAGTATTAGTTATTATTAATTAGTTTTAGTATTTATTAATGTAGTAAGTAGTATGAACACGTGAGCCAAGCTTTGAAAAAAGCTGGTGAAAAAGACCTAATCTTTTGATTAGGTTGTGTGAGAATTTGTGGTT
>NW_017537216.1:81888-88330 GCF_001853355.1 Bactrocera latifrons | reverse complement strand
GGGACCATAACTTTTCAATGCAATTAAAATAAATCAAAATACAATTCAATACTCAAAGTACACAAATTGATCTAATCTAATTAATTTACAGCAAAATAAAAAAATATGTAAATGACGGATAATGAAATCTCGATTATCACTTTATCATGCGAGAGTATAAAATTTTCGGTGACACCCGAACTTAGCCCTTCCTTACTTGTTAAGATATCGTTTTGAAATTTTGTAAATGTCATTTTCTCTTCAAGAAGCTACTCATTTGTCGGAACTGCTTGGAACATTAGCTGCCATATAAACTGAACGCTCGGAGTCAAGTTCTTGTATGAAAGCCTTTTACATTTGACAATGTATCTTCACACAAGTTAACACAGGTAATTTCCTAAGATAATTATGTGATATACAAAGAAATTGTTCAGATCAGCTTACTGTAGCATATAGCTGCTATACAAACTGAACGATAGGAATCAAGTTCTTGTATGGAAAACTTTCACATTTAACAAGATATCTTCACGAAAATTGGTATACATTGCTTTCTAAAGCAACAAAGTATGTCCGAAGAAATTGCTCAGATCGGCTCACTATAGCATATAGCTGCCGTACAAACCGAACGATCGGAATCAAGGCCTTGTATGGAAAACTTTCGCTTTTAATAATGTATCTTCACAAAAGTTAGCACAGGTTATTTRTGTTATTTAATGTATCTTCACACAAGTTAACACAGGTAATTTCCTAAGATAATTATGTGATATACTAAGAAATTGTTCAGATCGGCTTACTATAGCATATAGCTGCCATACAAACTGAACGATCGAAATCAAGTTTTTGTATGGAGAACTTTCTCATTTAATAAGATATCTTCACATAATTTGGTATGCATTATTTTCTAAAGCAACAAAGTATGTCCGAAGAAATTGTTCAGATCGGCTCACTATGGTATATAACTGCCATAAAACTGAATGATCAAGTTATTGTATAGAAAACATTTGCATTTAACAATGTATCTTCACAAAATTTATTAGCTTCGGTGCAGCCGAAGTTAACGTTTTTTCTTGTTTTATTTAGATTTTTATTTTGTTATTGTTTTAAAAATTTATGATTTTGTCTTAAATTTTTTATGGTTTTCAAACATTAATGCATTTAATTAATGTACCACGTGATGTCGAGGACGTCCGGCGAATCTGTCTACAAATTTTTACAGCCTGGATGACGCGTTAATTACAATAATTTAAGGAGTACACCAAGTGGTGGCCGTACACTATGAATGAATAAAAAAAGATTAACTAAAAAAAATACACTAACATTTGCATATAAAAAACATATTGAAACATACCGATCATACATTTAGGAGTCATTACAAAAGACATTTTAAAACTCACTTCAAATGTTTAAAAATTAAATATTTTACTTACTTTTATTGTCCTAGACTAAAATAAACGTTTCATATTATAATTTAATGAGAGTTATCAAAAAATTAAAAATTATTATTGAATAAGTAAAGAAGGGCTTAGTTCGGGTGCAACCGAACATTTTATACTCTTGCAACTTACAAGAAGCAATGCCAGGGAAATAGTTTAAGGTGTAAAACGTTAACCTAGGGGCCGAAATACAAGCAATTAGCGATTTAGGAGATACATACATTAAACTAATTAGAGGGCGGGGTCATTAAATTATAGATGAAGATATATCTTCTTCTTTATTGGCGTAGACAACGCTTATGCGGTTATAGATGCCAAGTGGAGACAGGTCCTGAAGTATGTCAATTTCAACGTATAACTCGTACGTTCCATCGAATGCGATATTCGCAAAGTCCATGAATCTGCACCATATAGCAGGACGGAATAATGAGTGACTTATAGATTTCGGTCTTTTTTCGTCGAGAGAAGACTTTACTTATCAATTGCCTACTCAGTCCGAGTTGCGTTCGTATTCGAGGCTGACATTGTATTTGGTGTTAATATTGGTTCCAAGAAGAACGAAATTATCTACAACTTCGAAGTTATAACTGTTAAAAGTGACGGGGAGCCAAGAACGAGTGCGACGACTGTTTGATGACAGGAGATATTTCGTCTTGCTCTGGTTTACCCATCTGCTTTGATTCGTTATACATTCTATAGAAATCAGAACTAAGCGCGCGGTTGTTGATATCAATATCATCGGCATACGCCATCAGCTGTACGCCCTTATAGAAGATGTGCTTCTCTATTTAGTTCTGTAGCTTCAATTATTTTCTCCAAGAGTAGACTGAACGGCTCGTAGGGCCTTCTCTATTTAGTTCTGTAGCTTGAATTATTTTATCCAAGAGTAGATCGAACGGCTCGTAGAGATCCTTTTCTGACGGAGCTATTAGTTTTGCTTAACGTGGGTTTTTGTTAGTTTTGCGGGGATACCTAATTCAGACATAAAGACAGCTCCTTTTCATGTTGTTAAAAGCAGCTTTAAAATCGACAGAGGTGGTGTGTGTTGATCCTCTTTTCGCAAGTCTTTTCCAAGACTTGGTGCATTGTGAATATATAGTCAATTGTTGAATTTCCAAGCCAAAAGCCAGTCGGTTTATTCACGGCAGGCTTTTATCTTCTGCACAATACGCTCGATAAAACGTTATATGCGATATTGAGGAAGCTTATCCCACGGTAGTTGGCCCAGATTGTAGGATTTTCCTTTTTGTGGTTTGAGTAGAGCTTACTTAAATTGCAAGCAAGCACAAATAATAATGTTAAAGTCTATGCTATTTGATGGTACGACTTGAAATTTAAATTGAAAATGTTATCGCCTATTTCTACAGTTTGTTCAAAATGGCTAATAGGTTTMAATTTTCTCTCATCTGATCTTCATCCAAATCCAATTAAATAAAAGATTTGATTCTATTAACTTCGGTTTCTTTATCATTACATTTTTACTTTCTTTTAAAATTTGTAAAATACGTCTGCGCCTTTGTGTGTTTGGCCAAAGTGATTACACTCGAAACGCCTTACATCTTTTCTCTGACTTTACTTTATAATCAATACTTTTATGACCTTTATACCACAATTATAACAACGTATATTCACTTCGCTTCACTATTATTCACTGTTGTTCTAATCTATTTATACCTTGTTCTTCTGTTTTTGCTCTTTGTTGATATCACTATCTACTTTCTTGTTCTTACCGTTGCCTTCAAGCGTTTCTTAAAAAGCTAAGCGAATTAACCCTAAAGAATTAAACCAGGTGGTTTGGATATTGGAATCAGGCTGAAATTTTACTCTATTAATTATAATCATTGGAGTTAATATTGCAATGAATTTTTGCTTACAAATCATAAATACTTATTATACTTATTACATATGTATGTTTTACAAAACAGTAAGTGTTTGCTTATAAATCATATTTACTTAAATGCTCACTAGGGAAATAACCTCATAACTTAAGTTTATACAAATGTTGTAACAAAGTGATTTTGTTTTGTATCATTTAAGTTGATTTTTGAAATCGCAAAGGAAATGGTATAATATTACAAATTTATTGATTTCCGTTTGTTCTATTTATTATATTTAAAGTTTATTAGTTTTGCTGTTGGTTGTTGGGTTATTTATATATGCAACTACTCCTCCTTTTAGATTAAAATTCTCCTGAATTCTTTTATTTAATGTTATTTTTATATATTTATTTTATATAGTTTATTTGATAAGTCCAGTAGCTACTAACAAAATTATAATTATGCTTAATATGTTGCAAATATATGATATGTATATCTTCAAATATATATATAAATGTTTTCTATATTTGACATATGTTTTTCTACAATTTCGTCAAAAGTAATATTTTTCGAGAAGTTCTGACTGTCTTTATATATTACGGTTACAATATTTTCCTTTATATCATCAACAACATTTGAAAAATAATACCCATTAATTTTAAGGGAACAATTATTAAACCTTATTACATAGTTTCCATTTAATGGTAGTTCTTGATTATATGTATTATTAATTTTTAAAATGTTTGCATTTTTAACAAGAATTGCCTTTTTTATTTAATTGTATTATTTCGAGGTCTTTACATTTTACAAAATCACTATTATTTCTTGAAATACAATGTTTGCTTCTTTTCATTTGTTCTAATTAGTTATTATTTTTTAGGTTTTATTTCTTCCATCATTGCATCTATTTCATTATTTTCTCTGTTAGGTATTGGAATAATTTTTCGTATTTGTACATTTTCAAAATTTTTTGGTATTTTTATTTTAGAAATGTATTATTTATAATTACTGTTCCTAGTTGTAAATATTTTAGCTTATTATAATCGATATTAATATTTTACAATTTCTTCATTAGTTAAAATTTTCGGGTGTATTATCCCATATTTGGCGAATACAACATTTTCTTGTATGTGTTGTATCTTATTTTTTAACAGTTGAATTTTTGTGTATTGATCTAAATATAAAGTTTCTTTATATTCAATCATATAAGCTTATTTATCGAATTAAGTTCTTTTCAATTATTAATCTTTCCATTGTTCCAAGATGAATATTTTCTAACTTTTCTTTCTTTTATCTAGGCTGTTCCTTATGTCTAACAACTTTATAATTTTTTATAAGTCCTTCTTCTCTCTTTTGCTCATAATTTTCTTTTTTCTGATTTCATTTATTTATAATTTTATTTTTTGCTGCTATTAAATTGTTTTTTATTATTTCCAAATCTACTTCATTATTCTGTACCTTATTTGGTGTACATTTTATTGCCGAGTGACATCTTTCATTATAATTTCTAATTGCTTTTTGTATTAGTTGTTTTATTGATAACCACTTATTTAGTTTTCTAATTCTTCTGGGTTTACCTATTTTAGCGAAGTGACCTTCTAGCTGCTCAAAAATGCTTATGTGGTTTCTATCATTTAACGAGTATGCTGCACCGAACTTAGAAATATTATCTACTACTGTCGAAAAATGATGCCCTTTCATTACATGCCTATGTAGGTATATATATAATATCATTAATTTTTGAAAGGGTCTCTGAATGTTTCAATTTTGGTTTAATAGGATTTCTATCGTACTTTACTTCCTGACATATTTCACATTGATTAATTACAATTTGAATTAATTGCAAATGAATGAAAGATTTCCCTAACGTGATATAAAGAAATCTGTTTGACTGCTTCTACTTCCGTCTCAATATCTTGCGCTCTCAATGTACATTTTAAAAATTCTAATTGACCATTATTAGAAAACATTTCGATTAATTTTTCTTGTACTATATTATATTGATGGTTTGAAATATCTGAAAATATTCCTATTTTACCTTTTGTGATATATTTCCTAAATAGCTCACTAAATTATCGAAATCATATTCCGAAATGAAAAGAATACTTTTGCCGTGTATATTGTGTAATTTGCATCTTATGTTTGTTAACAATTTCCTCTTTGATATAAAAATGGTAGTCTAATTCTTCTTCTGCTGAAAGCACTGTTGCTAAAGTTTCTTCATCTCCATATTGTTTATAGAAAAATTTGAGCTATTAGAAATAGTTACTGTCATGGTCAGTAAAAATTTCGAATTTATTTCCGTAGAGGTATCGCCTAAAATAGTATTATGTATGTATATGCGATTGCATGTACATACGTATGTCGAAGTACTGCTAGTGAAGTAGCATGGCGACCGTCGGAGTCCTAATTGATCAATATTTAGACGTTTGTGTAGAAAACGGCTTTAGTTTGATATGAATTTTAATATATTTTCTGTGTTATTTGCAATTTTTTTTTTTTTTTGTATGATCGGCTTATTAAGGACAGCTACTCCACGTCTGGCTCAGGTATGGCCAGGACGGGTGTTCCTTTGAAAACTTTCCCTGAGAGTAGGGCTTTTACATGAGAGGGATCTTGCAAAAGAGTAGCAGTGAATTGCGAACGGCTTCATTTCCAATTGTATTGTGGTAATTTCCATCTACTTTTTTAAAACTGGAATGTTAAAGTTTTACAACAGATTCCCAACAACTACTCTTTTGAGGAGCACTTATGTAGGTGCGATAAGGCTACATTTGCTTTTGGTAAGTCCAGATGCGTCACAATATCGCATTGGGCCTATGGTGTACTCTTAACCTTAATTTTGAGTATAAATAAAATGATTTTTTATTATTTGAAATTTATTAGGCACTAGTTTATGATAGGTGTCGATTTTTCGACTTTCTGAACCATTTTATTAAATGTAATATTTGAGCGCCTGTGCATTAATTTGGCCACTAGTAGCCTGCCACCGCTTAAGGATTTGTTCAGGATTGTGTTTTTTTTTTCATTATTGGCGAAAGCCCTCCTGCGGCTTCGAAAACTGCATATATTTGAGTTTTTAATATTGTTAGCTTGAATATGTGGGGTATTGGAAAATTGTGCTCTAGTGGCATTATTTGATCGATAGAAGAGGCTTCACAATACTGATTTTTTATAGTTTTATTTGATAGGGGAGGAAGTTTTCTTATCTTT
>NW_017537216.1:78719-81723 GCF_001853355.1 Bactrocera latifrons | reverse complement strand
AAAGATAAGAAAACTTCCTCCCCTATCAAATAAAACTATAAAAAATCAGTATTGTGAAGCCTCTTCTATCGATCAAATAATGCCACTAGAGCACAATTTTCCAATACCCCACATATTCAAGCT
This sequence comes from Bactrocera latifrons, assembly GCF_001853355.1. Taxonomy (NCBI): domain Eukaryota; kingdom Metazoa; phylum Arthropoda; class Insecta; order Diptera; family Tephritidae; genus Bactrocera; species Bactrocera latifrons. Next base: position 81,600 of record NW_017537216.1, on the reverse strand, counting down.
AACAATATTAAAAACTCAAATATATGCAGTTTTCGAAGCCGTGTCTGTAACTAGTCCACTTTGTGTTTCTCTGTGCAGCGTTTGAGCATTTTGCGCTTTGAGCAACATGGTGTCTCTTGGCAATTTTTAGAATTTTGGTTTTCGGGATTTTCTTTTGCAATTAAAGACGTGGTTCTTTTTGTGTAAGTGCTTCTTTAGGATGAGATAAGATATCTGCTGTAATGAAGCATTGAATTGTGTCTTTTGTGACAATATAAGCAATTAAATTTGCTTTCGCAAATTTCTAAGATAGTGTGCATTGGATATTGGTTTGTGCAGAGTCTTTTTGATCTGACAAAGTTGCTCTTTTCGTTAACATTTAATTTTTTATTGAAGTGAAAACTTCTTTAGGCGCGTTGCGCACTGATTTTGTGGGTACTGAAACAGACTGATAACAGAAACAGTCAAAAACGCAGAATCGTGGGTCGTGTCAGCTGATTCGACTTATCTTATGTGCGGGCAATGTAAGTGCCCAGTGAAAAACGCTACTCCCTTCTCTCTTTGACGTCGGATGACGTGAGAATCCACAGCATTTTGGTTTTTGACGTCTAAACGTGTCAGCTGATTTTTCTCTCACAATCCAGGGTTGCCAATATCTATAACTCAGAGTTGAAGTCGAATGCTATTATTTATAAATATATAAACCATTTTTAATAGTTTTTTTCCAGTTTTGATATTTTATATTATAAAAAATTGTAATTGAAAACATAGATGTGTACAAAACTATATATGCGTATTGAGCAATGGTAACATTGTGCAAATGAAAACAAACAAATGATGACTGAATTCTGCGTTTTTGCCACGTTTTTCACTGGGCACACATTTTGCCGATGAGGAAGGAAAAGGGAGGAAGGCAGTAGCGTTTTTGACTGTTCCTGCTATGAACCGTCATGCTCGGCTATGTAACGCTCTTTCGTGTTAAGTCGGCTGCAGTCTACTGAGGGAGAGGAGAGAGAATAGTTAAATATGATTATTGACTGAGACTGTGCCGTAACGCTGCTATGTCATAGATAACTTGATGGCTATGTCACGCTCCATCGGGTAATAGAAGGGGAGAGAGAGAGAGAGAGAAGCAGAAGCATGGATAATATGATATGAGACTCTTTGATTCGGGAGAGAGCTGTCAAAACTCGCATTTTTTAAAACATTTGCCAATGATGCCACTGCTGAAGAATATTATATTGAGTATTTAATAAATTATACACAACACTAAATTAAACACTTTGGAAATGCATACATATATAAATGCCAAAATGCAAAATCATTAATTAATTTACATAAACATTTATTTTGCCAAAATATGTTCGCACAGTTCAATGAAATTTCATTTCACACTAATTTTGTCAAGCAATTATAGCGCTGCTCTTCTGGCATCCCGCCTTTTTCACTAACTGCTGGCACCCTGATTGTGTTTTGTTGCCAGCTCAGAAAACAGATCCCATTTGCACACATGCCGACGGCATTTTCATTTGGTAATAAGAAATTTAGGAGAGCGAGTATTAAGACGGTTGTGTTATATTATAAAAATGAAGTATATTTTCAAAATAATATTTTTTCCAAAAAATTAATATTGTTAATTTACAGAAATTTCTTAATAATAAATTTAATAAACTTATACAAGCATAAATCAAAATATCATTTCTCATATTAAATTTATTATTTTAATTGGTATATAAAATTTATGCCACAATTATTATATAGTAGTCCAAAAATATGAATTCTTATTTTTCCCTAAAATACATTTGTAAACAAAAATATCTTTATCTTTTTTTTATTTTCCATATAAAAGATTTAAGGAATTCAAGAGCTCAAAACGTGCGCTAATCAGCTACCTACCCGACGGCATTTCGCAAATGATAAAATAAATTTTTCAAGAGCTCAATGCATGCGCTACATCAGCTCGAACCTACCTACCCTACGCCTTTGCGCAAATGATTCTATCATGCTAGCAAATGGCAATACGTTTGACAGCTAGTATTCTATACATTCTATCCTGTCGAGATGCCCCGTAATGTATTTCGTAATTCATCGTAAAAAATGAGTAATAAGTAATTAAGTATTTCTATTCTACTTTTTGATACACACGTCAGTGTTTGGACAAATTATTCACCTCTATAACAGAAATTTTATTATTTTATTATTAAAAAAATTCCGTACATTTCTATTATACTAATTGAAATAGATTGAATGTATGTACTTCACAAATATCAATTATATGAATCATAAATATTATTACTTTATGAATATAGAACAAAAAAAAACTTGTATTTCGTAGTATTAATCTTGCCCTGGTGAAGTTTTCACTTCTGTCGTGTGATCATAAGCACACACACTTTTTTTAAACTTCTCGCAAGATATAAGTTTATGCCTTCTTCTGCATAGTTCGCATGACGTTTTTTTCTGTTTGGATATGAACGAGTGTGTTTTGTGAAAGCTTTTGCTTAAATAGTTTTTGCTACTATCTTGGGGTCTTTTTAAGTTTATATTTTGTTCTTGTTTAATGTCCTTAGTTTTAATTTTTTCCTCTACCCTTTCCGCAATTTCATATTGGGTGGTGAGAAAATCTTTCATTTGTTGTCACATTTTCGTGATGAGAGCGATTGCTCCCATAGAAGTAACGACTTCTCTGGTAATGCGGCGATGCAAATATTTATCAGAATTGGGTCCCAGCTATCTGTAGGAATATATTGTGTCGACTGAATCTTCACTTCACCTTTTTCTTTCTTTCTTGATTTTCTTCTTCTTGTTTGGCGTAGACACCGCTTACGCGATTATAGCCGAGTTAACAACAGCGCGCCAGTCGTTTCTTCTTTTCGCTACGTGGCGCCAATTAGATATTCCA
>NW_017537216.1:64473-77950 GCF_001853355.1 Bactrocera latifrons | reverse complement strand
GGTGTTACTCAACGTCAGCGCGTGTAGTATAAGTTTTGCAGGGATACCAAATTCAGACATCGCGGTGTAAAGGCAGCTCCTTTTCGTGCTGTCGAAAGCAGCTTTGAAATCGACGAAGAGATGGTGAGTGTCGATTCTCCTTTCATGGGTCCTTTCCAAGATTTGGCGCATGTTGAATATCTAGTCGGTTGTTGATTTTTCAGGTCTGAAGCCACACTGATAAGGTCCTCCTGTTTTGAGGATTGGGCATAGCACACTTAAATTCCAATCGCTGGGCATGCTTCCGCCAAAGAAGCTGATGCATGCTCCTTATCAGTTCTTTGCTGCCGTGTTTGAATAGCTCGGCCAGCAATCCATGGCCCCCCGCCGCTTTGTTGTTCTTCAGGCGGGTAATTACTATTCGAACTTCTTCCTGGTCGGGCAGTGGAACGTCTGCTCCATCGTCGTCGATTGGGGCATCGGTTTCGCCTTCTCCCGGCCTTGTGCGTTCACTGCCATTCAGCAGGCTGGAGAAGTGTTCCCTCCATAATTTAAGTATGCTCTGGGCATCGGTGACTAGATCACCTTTGGGGTTTCTACAAGAGTATGCTTTCTTGATTTTAGGCAAGTTTAATAATATCGTTACTTKTTTATCGACCAGTATTCTTTCGTTTTCATATCTCGCTATTAGGACTTCCCAAGCCAAATTGAAACTATCGTCATTAAGAGCGAATTGTTTTACTATGACGTCTGTTTGACCTTTTTTCTTGTATCGGAAGTGGTAAAATTTTTGTGCTTTTGATAGGTCTGGATGATTGATGTAAACGGCTATAAACATGTCCCGGAAGAACGGCCATTGTTCATAACCTCTAAACAATGTTTCTGTGTCACATGCGGCCACCTCGAGGTGGATGCCTGAACTTACCTGTCTGTCTATTTGAGGCAGCTCTACTCTACTGTGGGGAGTAAGTGCAATTGCTTTAATTACCTTTAGTTGATCGGATATCATAGCTTTTGTTTCTTCGTACTGGTCTAAGCAGATAAGCGTAAATATCCTTAAGCCGCTGATTTCAAATAATGTGGCAAGTCTGAATCGTCAGATTCTAGTATGGCGTCATGAGCCGCTTGGAGGCGAGTCCAAAAATTTTTAAGATTTCGGCTTTTTATTTCTAATAACGATTGCGAGTTTTCGTGAATCGGTGAAGCGGCAAATCTAGTGCAATATCTTGTTAAACTGTCACTTTCTGAAATGAATTTAAGAAACTGTTTTGAGCGTGTAGCTCCTGCAGATGTATTTTGATTTGTGTCATAATGAACCATTTTTGCATTTTAGTTTAAAAATATATTTGAATTAATTACTATTAAAAATCGCGTTTTTTATTTATTAAAATATTTTGTTGTGATTTTTGTTTGATTTTTTATTCAGCAACACCCTAATACTTGAACTTGTATATATGTATGCCCGTATGGCGTTGCTTATGTTTTCTGTAATTGAGAGCTCGTTGAAGAGATCAGTGCGCTATTTACATAAGTATGTACAATTTGTTTGTATGTATTTATAATCATGTTTTTGTTCTTAAGCAATTGAGAGCTCGTTAGAGAGATCAATTCGCTTTTCGAATGCAATCCTTCTTGATTTTGTTGCCAAAGAACAAGGGTATTGCCGAATAATTGCCAATGTGGACTTAGAATATGTGAATATGTGCGTGCACAACTTTTGTTTAACTGCGATTGGTTTTTTGTTTTGTACTTATGTATAGATATCCATATAGATTATACACTTAAGTATGTATATTTGGAAGCCTATTGCTTTATTTAGAAATGCTTAAATATTATTTAACAAAATGAAATGTTGTCTGGGCACACATCCGTTTGACAAGACGGTTTGTAGAAAAAAGGGAAGAATGATAGGATTCTGGGAAACGGTTGCTTACAGCTAGAATGAAAAAGGTAGTACAGCGTTGCTAAAGGATAGTGTCGTAAACGTAGCAAAGGGTTGCTTAAAAGCGGTGAATACGGCGTTGCCACAGTATCCCCTYCAGACTGTGTGAACGGTTAAGATCGTAGCTAAGGTGTAGCGAAAGATACTCGTCGGCGTTCTGCTCTAGTTGATAAGGTACCGTGAGTTTGTGGCGATAAATCTTCATTCGGTGGATATACTGGCTTTAATCGGTCTATAGAAATATTTCCTGGTTTTCTTTTTATTTCGATTCTGTAATACTTCTCCTCTCTCGATAAAACTTTATAAGGTCCTTCGTATGGTTTTTAAAGTTATATCGTTCGGAGTTATTGCATAAAATTGCAGCCTTCAACGTTCGGTCCCATTTTTCCACTACACCGTTTGCTTGTGGGTGATTTGGTGTCGTCCTCAGATGCGTTATGCCAAGCGATGTTGTTAGCTCTGCAAATAAGGTAGATGAAAATTTACGTCCACGATCTGATGTAATGACGGCTGGAACTCCAAATCTTGCCATCCAATTGGCGATGAGAGCTTTTGCGATAGTTGGTGCTGTCATATCGGGTATAGGAATAGCTTCTGGCCATCTCGAGAAGCGTTCGATGATTGTTAGACAATAACCTGCATGTAAGAGAATGGCTCCTTCAACGTCGATATTAATGTGATCGAATCGAGTCTCCAGACTCGTAGCGTTTGAGAGGCATAAATGTGTGGCAAGTGATTTTTGCCTTTTGTTCACATGCACTTGCGAATACAATACTGTCTTTTGGAATTCCAGACCAAACAAATCTACTTGTCGGTACCCTGGCTGTATCGCGAGTACCTGGGTGGTATAACCCATAAGTAGCTCGTAACACTTCAGAGTGGAACTTCTTTGTGATGGATGTTTCCGGTCTATGCGTGGATAATTTTAACTAAAGCGATGAGTTAACGTTGCTTTGGGGTAGAAGCTTGAGTTCTTGATCGACTTTTTGGTCTTCAGCGAGTTTGTTGTAATCTATTCTGGTTGCTTGGATTTGCGCAATTCTGGAGAGCATGTCAGCTGTTACATTGTGTCCTAAGCGAGATGTATTCGAAAGCTGGATTTTACATTCAGCTGCTGTCGTAATTTCCGTTCAATGGAGCTTACAGCGATCGTTCTTTCTTGTTGCGTTGCGAAGACCAAAGGGCATAAAGATAAATTCGAAGAGGCCGAAAGGCGTAATAGTAGCTGTTTTCGGAACATCCTTTTGATTTACGGGAACTTTGTTTAAAGTTTTTTTCAGATCGATCTTTGAAAAGATCTTACCATTTAAATTACAGGTGAAGTTCTGTACCGTATGCTTTCATTACCATGTGAAGAGGGCGACAGGTGCCCAATTTAATTAAACTTTCGAATTCTGCTTTAGCCGCTGCTAATTTATCTGATGAAAGGCGTCTTAGTCGTGCAGATAGATATGGACCGCGCGCTTCGATGTGATAAACTACTGAAGATACGGCTAGGTTTCCGGGTTATGCAACGAGTGTTAAATTGGTAAATTTTTTGAGTAGGCTTACTTACGTGTCGAATGTATTTATTGATAATTTATTGTTACTTACGAGGCGATGTCACTGAAGTTAAGTTGTCTTCTAATCTTTTCTATTTTAAGTCAACGACTGTTGGTTGACTTCTTCTTCTTCTTGATWGGCGTAGWCACCGCTTRCGCGATTATAGCCGAGWTAAMAACMGCGCGCCAGTCGTTTYTTYTTTTCGCTACGTGGCGCCAATTAGATATTCCAAGTGAAGCCAGGTCCTTCTCCACTTGGTCCTTCCAACGGAGTGGAGGTCTTCCTCTTCCTCTGCTTTCCCCGGTGGGTTCTGCGTCGAATGCTTTCAGAGCTGGAGCGTTTTCGTCCATCAGGACAACACGACTTAGCCAGCGTAGCCGCTGTCTTTTAATTCGCTGAACTATGTCAATGTCGTCGTATATCTCGTACAGCTCATCGTTCCATGCGATATTCGTCGTGGTCTACGCGCAAAGGACCATAAATCTTTCGCAGAACTTTTCTCTCAAAAACTCGCAACGTCGACTCATCCGTTGTTGACATGGTCCAAGCCTCTGTACCATATAGCAGGACGGGAATTATGAGTGACTTATAGAGTTTGGTTTTTGTTTGTCGATAGAGGACATGGCTTCTCAATTGCCTACTCAGTCCGAAGTAGCACCCGTTGGCAAGAGTTATCCTGCGTTGGATTTCTAGGCTGACATTGTTGATTTTGTTTACGCTGGTTCCAAGATAGACGAAATTATCTACAACTTCAAAGCTATGACTATCAACAGTGACGTGAGTGCTAAGTCGCGRGTGCGACGACTGTTTGTTTGATGACAGAAGATATTTCGTCTTGCCCTCGTTTACTGACAGACCCATTTGTGTTGCTTCCTTATCTAGTCTGGAGAAAGCAGAACTCACGGCGCGGGTGTTGAGGCCGATGATGTCATGATCATCGGCATACGCCAGCAGCTTTACACCCTTGTAGGAGGTGGTAGAACCTTATATGCGATATTGAGGAGGCTTATCCCACGGTAGTTGGCGAAAGTTGTGGGGTCTCTTTTTTTGAGGATTGGGCACATCACACTTAAATTCCAATCATAGGGCATGCTTTCGTCCGACCATATTTTACAAAGAAGCTGATGCATGCTCCTTATCAGTTCTTCGCCGCCGAGTGTTAATAGCTCGGCCAGCAATCCATCGGCTCCCGCCGCATTGTTGTCCTTCACGCGGGTAATTGCTATTCGAACTTCTTCCTGGTCGGGCAATGGAACGTCTGCTCCATCGTCATTGATTGAGGAATCGGGTTCGCCTACTCCTGGCGTYGTGCGTTCACTGCAATGCAGCAGGCTGGAGAAGTCTTCCCTTCATAATTTAAGTATGCTCTGGGCATCGGTGACTAGATCACCTTTGGGGTTTCTACAAGAGTATGCTCCGGTCTTGAAACCTTCTGTAAGCCGCCGCATTTTTTCGTACAATTTTCCAGCATTACCCWTGTCGGCCAGCTTATTAAGCTCTTCGTACTCACGCATTTCGGCCTCTTTCTTTTTCTGTCTTGAAATGCGTCTCGCTTCCCTTCATGATCAAATCTCGGTATCTATCCCATCCCGCGCGTGTTGTGGTCGATCATAACGATGGGAGGTAGGCAGCCTGTTTTCTCTCCGCTGCGACACGGCACTCCTCGTCGTACCAGCGGTTCTTTTGCACTTTCCGAAAACCAATGGTTTCGGTTGCAGCTGTACGTAAGGAGTTTGAAATGCCGTCCCACAGTTCCCTTATACCGAGTTGTTGACGAGTGCTCTCAGAGAGCAGGAGTGCAAGCCGAGTAGGTAAGTAGTTAAGGTAATGGGGTATATTTTATTAGGGTTTTGTACTACTCTTCCGCCCATTCCCATAATTTTAAATTCTACTTGCTTTGTTGGCAGTTTTAGTTTGTTTTGTGCCTTAGACGCTATAAAGGATCATTGTGATCCTTGGCCTATTAAGGCTCTAAGTTTAAACAGTTCTCTTATGTGTTCGATGGAGACAACTGCTGTGGGTAGTAATACCTTACTTTTATTCTCGCTGTGTAGCGTTTGAGTTTTTAATGTCTTTGAGCAGCATATTGTCTCTTGAAAAGTTTCGAGATTTTGTGTTTCAGGAGTTGCTTTTGCAACTGAGATCGTGGCTTTTCTTGAAAAAACGCTACTTTGAGATGTGTTGGGAGACATGTTGTAATGTAACATGGAATGATGTCTTTTATGACAATATACGTAGTTAAATTTGCTTTCGCGATTAGTAAGGTTATGTGCGTGGGACAAACAGTTTGTACAAAACCTTTTTGACCTAACAAAGTTGTTCCTATTGTTTATATTTAATTTTTTAAATTTCTCGCAAGTTTTGAGTTTTTTGCCCTACTGTACATAGTTGGCATGATGTATGTTTGTTCTGTTCAGATGTTAACGATTATGCTTTGAAAATGCTTCTATTTAAATTGTTGTTGTTATTGACTTGGGGTCTAGTGAAGCTTCTGTTTTTGTCGTGTTGAACGTTTTTAGTTCTGACAAGTTTTGTTTTTTGCTACCCTTTCCGCAATTTCATATTGTGTAGTTAAGAAATCTTTCATTTGCTGGCACGTTGGGCAGTCTCTTCTTGATGAGAGCGATTGCTCCCATAGAAGTAATGATTTTTTTGGTAATGCTGCGGTGCATATGTCCCAGCATAGGGTCCCAGTTGTCTGTGGGAACATTTTGTGTCGATATAACCGACAAACAATTTGAAACAGTGGATTCCAACTTTTTGAACTCTTCACTTGTTTCTTTTTGAATTTTCGGCAAGTGCATGAGTATCGTTACTTGCTTGTCGACCAATATTCTTTTGTTGTCATATCTTTCTTTTAGAGCTTCCCAAGCCAAATTGAAATTGCCATCACTCAATGCAAACTGTTTTACTATTACGCCTGCACGACCTTTTGCTTTGTATTTTTGCGCTTGCGACAATATTGGATGGTTTATGTACACGGCAATAAACATGCCTCCATGAAATATTTCTGTACCGTATGCTGGCACTTTGAGGTGAATGCCAGAACTTGCTTCTTGGGCTTGTATTTGTGGCAACTCTACTTTCGAATGGGGAGTAGGTGCGATTGATTTAATAAGCTGTAGTTGATCTGCGATCATAATTTTTGTGTCTTCAGACTGGTCTAAGCAGTTTTCAAATTTGGCGTAAGCAGAAGGTTTAAAGTTTTCTGGTAGATCTGAATAGTCAATATCTACAATTGCGTCATATACAGCTTGGAGGCGTGAATTGTTTGGTCTTTTATTTCTAGCGCCGACTCAGAATTGTCGCGAGTGCAGTCACTCTCAGAAATTAATTTAGAGTATGATATGTCTTTCCCCCTCTTTTGTTTTGTAGCACCTTGCTTAGAGCGTGTAGCCTCTCCAGGTATACATGGACTCTTATAGTCAGAAATCATTTTGACAATTTTCAAGAATTTAGATGTTTTAGATTCTTTTGAATCCGTATTCATTTCGATAATATAAATTTGTAAAATATTGGTATATATTTTCTGTCAGTGCATACTGAGAACTTTATCAACCGAAAACTCCTTTAGGTAAATAAGAGTTTTTTATTTCCGATAAAATTAATAAAATCCGAGTTTATATGTTTTATTACTCGCAGTTGTATTTACTTGCAATAGCGTTTACGTTTATTATTATTTTTCTTAATGTTTTGTGAGTATTTTTTTTCTTCCGGATTTATTGGTATGCCCTCGTACGTATGTGAGGGAATGGCCTTTTGTGTATAAGTATGTGTGTGCGATTTTATGTGCTAGCACTTTTGCTTTAGTGTTACATGCACTTCCCTTGTTATTTTTCACAAATAGAGAGGGATTTTATTAAAATTTTTGCCTATTATGACTTTGAATATATGCATGTTCATATACATGTAAAATAATATACATATATGGTTTATTTATATAAACCTGTACTTCTTTATAAGAAAATTGTTATAATTTAGTTTGTTTTAAATTGCGGCACAGTTTATTTTTGCGAAATAAATTTAAAAAAATTTAAATTTAAAATTTTCATTATAATTTGCACTGTATTACATGTATCCTTTGTGTTGGATATACTATATGTTTAGAAGTTTGTATATACTTGAATAACTATAAGCCGCATGTATGACACATCATATGTATGTACATATGTCTAGAAGTTTATTTTTGGCGGTACGAATAAACCGAAAAAGATAGAAATTGTAATATGCAGGTATTTAACCTCTGCACTTATTTGTAAGCATATATGTATATAAATAATTCAAGGTATGTGTGTTAATGTATATTAACAATGATATTTATGTACATAAATGTATGTATATTATATATGTATGTTTATATTCTCTCCCTCTCTTTGATGCTTTCTTAAGAATTTTTTATTGCGATTATTGCTTAATTAGAGCAATCCCGCTTACTGCTTTAAGAGGGGAGTATTGCCGGAAAGTTCACAAGTAAATACTTGAATACTAAGATAATATTCTCTTTTTGGTGAGCGTTTCCATAAACGACAGTAAGTACGCGTAGGCGATATAATACAATTTTTTTTTAGACCCTGAACAGGGTATATTAAGTTTGTCACGATGTTTGTAACACCCAGAAGGAAGCGTCTTAGACCTATAAAGTATATATATAAATGATCAGTACGTTGAGCTTTACCCATGTCCGTCTGTCTGTCTGTCCGTCCGTCCGTCTGTATATATACGAACTAGTCCCTCAGTTTTTAAGTTATCCTTTTGAAATTTTGCAAACGTCATTTGCTCTTCAAGAAGATGCTCATTTGTCGAAGCGGCCAATATCGGACCACTATAACATATAGCTGCCATATAAACTGAACGATCGGAATCAAGTTCTTGTATGGAAAACTTTCACATTTGACTATGTATTTTCACCAAATTTTACATGAATTATTGTTGTTAGAAATAATGTAATATCGGAAGAAATTGTTCAGATCGGTTAACTATTGCATGTAGTTGCCATACAAACTGAATGATCGGAATCAAGTTCTTGTATTCAAAAATTTTCGCATTTGACGTGGTATCTTTACGAAATTTGACAYGGATTACTGCTTACGGTAATTATATCATATCCGAAAAAAATTTTAAGATACAATACAATAGTTGTAGAAATTTTGAAGGTCAGATAACAAAACCTGCCATACAAACAGAAAATTCAAAATCAAGTTCATATATGGGCAACTTTGGCTAAATATCATTACAAAATTTGACATAAATTACTTTTTTCATTAAATAGCAAATCAATTTTATCCGCAATCTAATATAGTTTGTAGGTGTAATGGACCTAATTAATGTTCTACATTATTTTTTCTATATTGTAATCAGAATTATCCACTATACAAATAATATATTCTAAGCAAATGGTTATTATTATAACATAAGCATAAGGAGAAAAAATATTTTTATTTCAATTTATAAAAATACAGGAACTATTAAATCTGACGGATCTCGCAGAAGAAGAAATAATACGGTTGAACTGCTTTGAAATTTTTTTGGCGGATGAGCGGATTAACATTGATTATGAAGGATACAAGCTTGCTCTTCGCTCATCTGTAAAAAAGCCACACATTTTCTTAAAGAGAGAATTTTCGGACAGACTTCTAAATGCCTACAATAAAAATATCCTCAACATGCATAGAGCAAATATGGATATTCAATTCATTTTGGACGCCTACGCTTGCTGCAGCTATGCAATTAATTATATAAATAAATCCAATAGAGGAGTATCAACACTACTGAGGCAAGCCATGGAGGAAATAAATGACGGAAATTTCTCCAATAAAAGAAAACTGCACATCGGAAACAAGTTTGTAAACGGCTCGGAAATATCGGCTCAAGAAGCAGCTTATAATATTTTGGGACTGAGTTTATCGGAAGCGAGTAATGGGGAGATATTTATAAATACATCACATCCAAGCAATCGAGTAAGAATGCTTAAACCCAGACGTGAAAGCATCCAATTCACAGGAGAATTCTACGGACATATATGTACCGTGTGTACTGGGTCACTACTCTCAAATGCCCGATCAATTGGAAGAACTATGCTTAGCAGGTTTTGAAGCATGCTTCAGATTTTGCAAAACAAGTAGGAATATTTCTTTTAATAATGAAGACTACAATGAAGTAGAAAACGAGGATGAAACGACAGCTGCACCTCCAATGGCATTAAAAGGTGAATCAGGATTTTTAAGGAAAAGAAAGCAGCACTTATTCTACGCTGTAAACGTTTTAGCGTTGAAAATTCAAGAGCTGATTTCTTCAGAGAAACTGCCATGATGATTTACCCATGGAGATATGAGGAGGCCCAGCTTTTAAGTCGAGAGTGTTTGCAACGCACACAAGGAGCAAATTGAGCAGAATAAGCTCAAATATGACAAACTATTATTCGACGAGCTTGAGCGGATCCTGGAAAACCTGCATGTTTCAGCGGAAGAATTAGCTGCTGAGAGAGCTGCCTCTCAACTTTTGGATCCGGAATTCAGAGCTCTGGCTGTTCCAGAGCGAGTAGGAGATGTTAATGTTTTTCACGAGGACAACAATTGTGTGGAAGAGACGATTCGATTAACTAAACTACCACCTCTAATATTAGAAGGAGATTTACTGGCAATGGTACAATCTCTTAACAACAAGCAGAGAGAATATTTTGGTCACGTAATGCACAAAGTCAGTAAGAAGAAAATCTTCTACGAATATGTCGGAGGAGGTGCTGGAGTGGACAAAACACGACTTATAACGACTATATATTAGTCTTTGACATTGCGCGCTAACAGTGTACCAGGAACTAACCCCGAAACAGCCAAGGTCTTACTCTGCGCACCCACTGGCAAAGCAGCATTGGAGGTCTAACGCTTCATTCCGTTTTTTCACTCCCCGCCAACCAGTCCACCGTCGATCTTCGGCCCCTCAATAGTGACACATTGAACACTACTCATGCTAATATCATAGATATTAGGCTTATAACAATTGATGAAATTTCAATGGTTGGAGCAAAGATGTTTGCGTATTTTGATTGTAGACTAAATCAAACTTTTAGGAGCAGTGCTTAATTTGGAGGCATTCCAATTATCGTCTTTGGTGACTTAAAACAGTTTCCACCAGTAGGAGATCGATAGATATTTGCACCAAATAGCAATGATCATTACACTGCAATTACAGGAACTCCGCTTTGGGATCAATTCCGATATTTCGAGCTCACCGAAATAATGCGTCAGCGTGTAGATCAATAACTTGCGATCTTGCAGGGAAAAAAACCTCTAACGAGATACCCAATGAAGCCGTCCATCTCTTTTCTTCAAATGCTGGAGCAAATAATTTCAATTCAATAAAACTGGCGAACACTATGACCGACGAGTTCATTTCGACTGCGAACGATACTATTAAGTCAAGTTCCTTAACAGAATCCAGCAGAAAATACAAATTAGAAGCTGTGAAGGGTTTCAAGCCGTCAGAAACACAGGGAATGCATCATACATTGCAGCTCAAAACATCGATAAAATATATGGTAACAGTCAACATAAGCACAAGTGATGGATTAGTAAATGGTGCTACAGGGGAACCAATGCAGGTGGATACCGAATCGTCTGGATCTGAAAGCACAGTGGTGCGACTATGGATGAAATTCGCAGAACCAAGAGTTGGAAGCTTWGCACGTTCCAAGCAGCCGCATAGTCGCAATGCAGATTGGACACCAATCAAAAGCGAAATGAACAAATAACTAGAGAAAGTAGACAGTTCCCTGTCATTCCAGGTGAAGCCATCAAGATACATAAAAGCCAAGATGGAACGTACGCTCAAGTTGCGGTTCATCTAGAGGGTAGAATTAGCAGATCAGCTTTATATGGTCATGTAGCAGAGCCACAAATGCTAATGGATTATATATAATCGGGAAATTTTCTCCTCCGAACCCATTTGGACAGCAGGATCCCATTAAAACTCAACTTAATAGATTGAGGACAGAAGGCGTGTTGACGACATGCTACAGATTTTTGGATATTTATTACCAAAATGTGAGGAGTCCATTCAAGCATATTGCGGATATCAGATCAGATAAACTGATTTGTTTTGCTGATATTTTGTGCAACATTGGACTTGACTTTATCTCAAGAAGACTTTCCAATAGAGGGCTATAATCTTATTGCACGCCTTGATGGAGAAACAAGATCATCCCGACGACGCCCGGCCAACGGCTCAAATAAGATCGGTGCATAGATCTATCAGAAGGATCATTATCAAGGAACTTCACAGGTACAGCAAACGTTTACCAACTTTTAAACGTAAACAATTCCACAGTTTCTTTATCACTTGTGTACCGGAACCCCACGTATAGACTGCCACAATTTAGAGAGCAAGTGGTGAATAATATCCCTCAGATAAATTAGGAGTCTAATGGACCATCAGTAGTCCTTGGAGACTTTAACATATGTCGTCTCACAGCAATTGAYGCTTTAGAGGCTCGATTACAACAGTTGGGTTTTCGATCTGCATTAGACAACGCCGCCACAACAAAACAGCAAACAGCAATAGATTGAGTATGGACAAACATGAATCCAGCAATGACCTCATGTATCACATATCAAACACCATATAGTGATCATGACGGAATATTTTTAAGTTTCAGAAAATAGATATGTTATATACATACGTACATAGATATACATACTATATGTTAGATTGAATATTATTATAACTTAGTATGATAATATTAGGTGTAAGTCATAGAGTAATGTAATTTGTAAATAAATATATATTATATTTGCTCTGTGCTTTTATAAAGCATATATATATATATATGTTAAATATGTACTAATATAGATACATTATAATTTTTTTCCCATTAAGTTTATGATAGTAATAAATAAAACTTAACTAACTATAAACGACTAAAAGATCTATTTTCTTTTTAAATAACCTTAATGTTTCTAGCAAACAACCCGGCTAAAAATAATTAGTAAAATGTTACCCTTTGAATGAAAATCAGTGTCCAGTTACATCTTTAGATTTGCTTAAACATATAGTTATTAAAAGAAATGCACCTGTGACGGGTGTATTAGCTTCGGTGCAGCCGAAGTTAACGTTTTTTCTTGTTTTATTTGGAAATTTCAGATTTTTAATTAATATCGTAGTATTTTGTATCCGTATTAATAAAATGTTGTTTAATGCTTAAGCCGTTTTATATGCAACCGTAGTTACTAGCGTACATACATATATGCATAAATTAAAACCAAAAAATGGAAACGATACAACTGAAATCAACCCTTAGGGGATTTTGGGTTGTACCGATCAGTGAGTTTGTTGTCCAATTCCTCCTCTTTGTTCAATGCCAGCTGGTTATTCCACCTTCTCTTATCTGCTTTTTTTGGTTTTTTTTTTATTCTTGTTAGAATTCGCGCCCGTATAATTTATTGTAAGCATGTTTATTTTTTAGTTAGTTTCAGTTATTTTAATTTAGTTCGCGCCGGTTTTGTTTTTTTTTTTTTCTCTTCTTTTATTAGGGGAGATATGTATTCTCTATTTTGAGCTTTTGTATAACAAGCCCTTTGAACTGCTGTTGACACTTTTTCTTTTCTTTTTTTTTTTTCTAATTCTTGTATTTTGTATACGTATATCTTAATTTTCTATCAATTGTGTATTTGTTTATATTTGAGTATATATATTTCCACAATTAACTATTATTATTATTTTTTTGTTTAAGTTTTCATTCACTTTTCCATGTAAATATATATATGTTTTTTTTCTTAGTCTCTGCAGTGTCTTTCTTTTAGGCTCGAAGGACCATGTAATTTTGTATGTAACAGATTTTTTATTCCATTTGCCACCATTTCCGCACTCACCGTATAGGTATCCAATTTGAATATAAAAAAAACCCGTTTACACTTTAGTTGTTGATTTCACTTTCTAATTAATTATGTATTTATTTATTTCCTCACAACAAAGGTATACACAATGTTTTAATTCTGAACAAAATGTTCGCAAAAAAAAAAA
>NW_017537216.1:39102-60008 GCF_001853355.1 Bactrocera latifrons | reverse complement strand
CCTGGTCGGGCAATGGAACGTCTGCTCCATCGTCGTCGATTGGGGCATCGGGTTCGCCTTCTCCCGGCGTTGTGCGCTCACTGCCATGCAGCAGGCTGGAGAAGCCTTCCCTCCATAATTTAAGTATGCTCTGCGCATCGGTGACTAGATCACCTTTGGGGTTTCTACAAGAGTATGCTCCGGTCTTGAAACCTTMTGTAAGCCGCCGCAATTTTTCGTAGAATTTTCGAGCATTACCCCTGTCGGCCAGCTTATCAAGCTCTTAGTACTCACGCATTCCCTTCATGATCAACTCTCGGTATCTATCCCATCCCGCACGTGTTGTGGTCGATCGTAACGTTGGGAGGTAGGCAGCCTTTCTCTCCGCTGCGACACGGCACTCCTCGTGGTACCAGCGGTTCTTTTGCACTTTCCGAATGGTTTCGGTTGCAGCTGTACGTAAGGAGTTTGAAATGCCGTCCCACAGTTCCCTTATACCGAGTTGTTGACGAGTGCTCTCAGAGAGCAGGAGTGCAAGCCGAGTAGGTAAGTAGTTAAGGTAATGGGGCATATTCTATTAGAGTTTTGTACTACTCTTCCGCCCATTCCCGTAATTTCAAATTCTGCTTGCTTTGTTGGCAGTTTTAGTTTGTTTTGTGCCTTAGACGCTATAAAGGATCGTTGTGATCCTTGGTCTATTAAGGCTCTTAGTTTAAACAGTTCTCCTATGTGTTCGATGGAGACAACTGCTGTGGGTAGTAATACCTTACTTTGATTCTCGCTGTGTAGCGTTTGAGTTTTTAATGCCTTTGAGCAGCATATTGTCTCTTGAAAAGTTTCGAGATTTTGTGTTTCAGGAGTTGCTTTTGCAACTGAGATCGTGGCTTTTCTTGMAAAAACGCTACTTTGAGATGTGTTGGGAGACATGTTGTAATGTAACATGGAATGATGTCTTTTATGACAATATACGTAGTTAAATTTGCTTTCGCGATTAGTAAGGTTATGTGCGTGGGACAAACAGTTTGTACAAAACCTTTTTGACCTAACAAAGTTGTTCCTATTGTTTATATTTAATTTTTTAAATTTCTCGCAAGTTTTGAGTTTTTTGCCCTACTGTACATAGTTGGCATGATGTATGTTTGTTCTGTTCAGATGTTAACGATTRTGCTTTGAAAATGCTTCTATTTAAATTGTTGTTGTTATTGACTTGGGGTCTAGTGAAGCTTCTGTTTTTGTCGTGTTGAACGTTTTTAGTTCTGACAAGTTTTGTTTTTTGCTACCCTTTCCGCAATTTCATATTGTGTAGTTAAGAAATCTTTCAATTGCTGGCACGTTGGGCAGTCTCTTCTTGATGAGAGCGATTGCTCCCATAGAAGTAATGATTTTTTTGGTAATGCTGCGGTGCATATGTTTACCAGCATAGGGTCCCAGTTGTCTGTGGGAACATTTTGTGTCGATATAACCGACAAACAATTTGAAACAGTGGATTCCAACTTTTTGAACTCTTCACTTGTTTCTTTTTGAATTTTCGGCAAGTGCATGAGTATCGTTACTTGCTTGTCGACCAATATTCTTTTGTTGTCATATCTTGCTTTTAGAGCTTCCCAAGCCAAATTGAAATTGCCATCACTCAATGCGAACTGTTTTACTATTACACCTGCTTGATGTTTTGTTTTGAATTTTTGCGCTTGCGATAATATTGGATGGTTTATGTACACGGCAGTAAACATGTCACGGGAGGACGGCCATTGTTCATCCATGAAATATTTCTGTATCGCATGCTGACACTTTGAGGTGAATGCCAGAACTTGCTTCTTGGGCTTGTATTTGTGGCAGCTCTACTCTCGAATGGGGAGTAGGTGCGATTGATTTAATAAGCTGTAGTTGATCTGCGATCATAATTTTTGTGTCTTCATACTGGTCTAAGCAGTTTTCAAATTTGGCGTCAGCAGAAGGTTTAAAGTTTTCTGGTAGATCTGAATAGTCAGTATCTACAATTGCGTCATAGGCGTGAATTGTTTGGCCTTTTATTTCTAGCGCCGATTCAGAATTGTTTGAATCGGCGAAGAAGCAAATCGAGTGCAGTATTTTATTAGACAGTCACTCTCTGAAATTAATTTAGAATGATGTTGGTATCGTTCATATCAGGCGGGCTAATGCGAGGAACCATTGCTGCATCCACGTGCAGTTCGGGCTGATGCACTTCGGTGGCTGATCTGGCCAGAATGCCTTGAGGTTGATTGGCTGCGTTGCCGATCGTACGCTCGCGGGGTGAGATGCCTGTGCGGTGCTTTCGCCATACTGTTCCATCTGCAGATTCCTTTCACTTGTTCGGGGTCATCAATTTTGGAAGTTTATTGCCTTATTTAGAAATACTTGTCGGGGTATGTCGACGTATGGGGCCGATTGCGAATAATTAAAAGAAAGTTACTTTTAGTTCAAACGTTATAAATCTTTAATTTAATATATATTTGGGTATATACATACAAGTGTATAAGGGTGTGTATTACCAATAATGGTTAGTTGTATTGGATTTCGTATTAACTAGTGTTAGAGTTGAGCATTAATATACATACGTATTGTGGTGATTTAAATATATGATTCCTTTTTTTCGTGCTGGGTTTATTCCCTYGTTGTGGATGTTTGATGATCAATCCTGGTGGACTCCTGGGTTGTATCCGTATTGTTTTGTGTAGTTACTTGAGATTGTACTTATTGTAATGTATCAATGTAACGTGTAGTTTGTATTATAATTGTTCACTTTATTTAAAACAGTTTAGCTCTCCTTGTTCACTTGTGTGTTCACTTGTCGAATTAGAATTCACTTTGTCTAATTATAAATTTCACTTGATGTTGTTCTCCTGTGTGCACTTGGATATGTCTCACTTGTGTATCGCTGCTGTGTTGACGGGATAATAATATGCTCTTTTGTAAAAAGCGCGGGAAAAGTCTTTTCTTTTGTTTCTTCTTCTGTTCTGTTGCGTGAAGTTGGGGAAGTTTATATTCCTCTGCATTACGCCTCTATTACTTTATGTAATTTGTGGGAGTAATGCAGAGGAGTATTTGGTTGGATTAAACATCCCGGCCACCTTGCAGAATCTGAGAAATAATTGAGTATTAATAGGGTGATTAATTGGGTGTTGAAAGATTGAAATTTTTTGAGTAATTATCAGCAGTATACATAGGGTTTAAATCGCACAGGCGCCGGTCAAAGTCCAACCGAGTGYGGTGTTTTGTGCGATCACGGTGCTGTTATCGGCGTTGAATAATCCGCGTTTCATTAACCTTGGCTAGACGTCGGCTCCCAGTTCCAACATGTTTTGGTCATTCTTCCCAAATGTAGGGTCGGCTAGGACTAAGTGGTCGAACTTCCCAATGATTTCGCCACTTAAGTCACGATTATARGGTCGGGTCGGTAAATCATGCGTCAAAAGGCAGTTAACTTCGACAGTCGGAGTCAGTTAATGATCCTATTACGACTTTGCATATACGATGCGAATCGAGGTACGTTTTTGGTAACCTCAATCTCTTAACCAGTTCTGACGCAATCATGGTCACCTTTCGGGTCGGGTTGATTATGGCTCGTATTTTGTTCCATTTGCCGTCGTGTTTAACTTTGACCATGACTGTTGGTATGAGGGTCGGCTTGGCCAGTAGCGTGGGTAAATATTTTTGTCTATGTAATTTTTCTTCGTTTTTCGAAGTTTCCTTTAGCTCTGTGCAGAATAACCTGGGGTGCCCATGTAGGGTTGAAAGGTGTTACCCATTACACTTGAAACATCGTTTTTTACTTGTGCACTTTTGTTTGGAATGCGATCTGGCCAAGCAATTGACGCAGTACTTATACTTAATGACTGCGTCAAACTTTTCGTTTATGTTCATTTGAGTGAATTTTGAACATGTTACTAGTCTATGATCTTTTTTACACAATCCACAAGCGACGTGTTTGTGTGTTCGTTTTGATGAACGGCTGATAGTACGCCAGGCCGTGCAATGGGTATTTCCTCGCTCCTCTCGAATTGGGGAAAGGGTCGCTTTAAAGCGATGAAGGCGTCTTGCCAGGGTTCCTTCGTCCGAGAGTGGGCTGAAGCTACGGGTTGTGCTACGGGACCGGATGGTAATTGTTGAGCTCATACGACGACGGTCTTCCGAAATCGGTGTAATGCTACGAGTTGCGCTAGGGGACCGAATGATAACTGTTGAGTTCATACGACGAGGTTTGGGTGAGTTGGTGATTGTTGGGGCCATTTCACTGAAAAGGAAGAGAAAACTTTTAAGTTATTCTGCACTTAATACCAAAATTTTTGTGATAGGAGCGGGTTACTGTGCCTTGAGCAGTTCGGATTTCAACCACTCGTGTTTTATTGTCTAAGCCGGAGAAGACCTTTTGGATTCGACCGAGCTTCCATTCGTTGGGTGAAATATTTTCGTTTCTTATAACGACTAAGTCGTTAACTTCAGCATTACGTTGTGGATATTTCCATTTATATCGTTTGTGTAGTTCCTTAAGATATTCTTCCTTCCATCTCTTGCAAATGTGCTGGTAGAGTATTTTTAGTTTCTGCCATTTGTTAACGATACTTAAGATTGCATCCTCTAAATTGTACCTATAAGGAAGTGTCCTGGAGTTAGAGGTTTCAAGTTTGTTGAGTCGTCGCTTATGGGGCTTATTGTCCGAGAGTTTAAACAACTTTCGATGCGGGTTAAAAAGGTAGCAAATTCTTCAAACGTGAATTTTTGTAATTTTGCGATCTTTTTTAGATGGGTTTTAAACTTTTTACGCCTGCTTCCAATAATCCACCCATATGTGGAGCTCCTGGTGGGTTGAAGTGCCATGAGATATTTTGATGGCTATGGAGAGATGCAATATGAGTTCGAAGTGTCTGTAGGAATTCACGCCGATCTTTGATTAGCAACTGTGAAGCTCCTATAAAGTTTGTTCCGTTGTCGGAATAAAGATTGGCGGGACATCCACGCTTCGAGAAGAAACGGGAGAAGGCTGCTGGGAAGGCTTGTGTAGTGAGACCGCTAACGGGTTCGAGATGTATTGCTTTAGTTGAGAAGCATACAAATACACATATATATCCTTTGGTGATTAGACATGCCCTCCCGGTGTAGATTTTGATGTCATAGGGTCCAGCAAAATCGATACCAGTGGCAGCAAAAGGCCGGGTTAGGATGGTTCGTTCAATCGGAAGTCCTGCCATTATTTGGATTTGTTGAGCTTTGTTATGTATGATGCACTTTTTGCATTGATGAATTACTGTTTAAATCAGCTTCTTTGCTGTGTGTATCCAGCATGTGTTCTGTCCTTAGGAGTCGAAGAACCAGCTGATTTCCGTCGTGTAACGTTGCTAAATGGGTAAATTGTGATAGTAATTTTGACATACGACTATTATAGGGTGACGCTCATTATATGATAGTGCTGCCTAATTGGTTAATCTTCCGTCACTTCGTATAACTCTTTTAGGGTCAATGAATGAATTTAAAGTCAATAATGAACTTTTCTTGTGTATTTGGGTTTTACGGGTCAAGGCATCGTATTCTTCTCGGAAATGTGTTTTTTGTATTTGAATAATCAACTTCATTCTTGCTGTTTTGAACTCTTCCGGGGTTATTTCGTGGCTTGAGTAATCAGCTTCTCATCTCCTTGGTGAGGCATTTGCGCAAAACTTGAATAGGTAAGCGATGACGCGAATAGCTCTGGGGAATGAGGAAAACCTTCAGAGTATATCCTCTTGGGTGGTTATCGCAAACGTCTTAACGGGTTTGAATTCCACGGTAGTATTGTATGTTTTCTCCGTTGCTGGAAAATGCTCCTTTTCATTTTGTAGCCATTGGGGTCTATGCCACCAGAGGTTGCAATTCAATAGATCGGTGGGTGTACATCCTCGGCTTGCCAAGTCTGCGGGATTGTCTTGGCTTTCCACTTGGTTAAAATTATCGACTCATACTTTCTCGGTGATTGCAGCTACTCGATGAAAAACAAAAGTGGTCCATGAACATGGTGGTTTGTTTAACCAAGCGAGAACTATGGTTGGGTCGATCCAAAAATTATTTTTATATTGAATTAGGTGTAGTTGGGATAGGGTAGAGTTAATAAGATTAGCTAGTAGAACCGCTCCGCAGAGTTTCAATCTGGGTAGGGATATGGTTTTAATGGGAGTAACTCCTGTTTTTGACACTAAGAGAGTTGTCCATATTTTATGTCCAACAGAACCCTTATGTAAAGTGTCGCGGCATATGCTTTTTTTGAAGCATCAGAGAAACCGTGGAGTACGATGGTGGCTGTTGGGTTAAAATGGGTCCATCTGGGTATTTCAATTTTATTTATGTTTTCGTAATCCTTTACGAAACTGTTCTATCTATGAAGGGTGAGGGGCTTAAGTCTTTCATCCCAGTCAGACTTATCTAGCCATATTTATTGCATTATTATTTTTGCCGTTATTATTGGACTAAGCCAACCGGCTGGGTCAAACAATTTTGCTACGGTTGATAAAACTTCGCGTTTGGTGCGTGCGGGTTTTCTCTCCATTGGGTTGACTAGGAAGGAAAATGAATCCTTTTTGGAGTTCCAGCGAAGGCCCACGGTTTTGGTGTTTTCAGGTTCCGAGAGGTTGAGTAATTCCGTCTTTAAAAGATGATCCTGTGGAAGTCCTTTAAGATTGTGTGGGTCATTAGAGGTCCATTTTCGCAGAGCGAATCCTGGGGACTTCAGAGCAGAAATGAGTTTATCGCGTGCTTTCTTTGCCGTGGTCAGGTCATGAGTTCCAGCTGAGACATCGTCTACATATGTTTCCTGGCTAATGGGTGGGTCTCTCTATATCGGCTAGCTTCATGAGAGTACGGATCGCTAGATACGGCGCACGTCTTAGACGTCTTAGTATCCTTTGGAACCGAGTATGATTAGGGTCTACGAGTATTTGCCGGTACGTTTTCTGAATAACCGCATTAAAAACGAATTGGAAGAGGCGCCAATTTGTGATCAGAATGACAAGGTCTTTCTGTAAAATAGGCCCGATATGTAAGACGTCATTTAGGCTTTTGTTATTTGACGTGGGACAAGATGCATTAAATACCACACGCAATTTCGTGGTTATATGATCGGGTTTAATGACTGCGTGGTGTGGTAAGTAATATTGGGTCGCTTTAACAGAAGGGTCATATTCTACTTTCTTCATTTGTCGGAGTTAAAAATATTCCATAATTGCTTTGTCATATTCTGCCTTCACTTCGGGTTTTTTAAGTAAAGCTCGTCCATTTCGGAGGAATTGTGCCAACGATATATGTCTAGAATATCCGATATCAATATTTTCGGGTTCTTTGAAGGGTAGGGTTACTATATAACGTACATCTGAATTACGACGGGTAGCTTTTTGGAAAATTTCCTCACAATTTTGATCTGATTTGGAAATTACGGATTCCTTTGGGATTTCCTCCACCTCCCAAAAACGTGTGAGTAGATTCTCGGGGTTCGCTTTATTGTAAAATGATACTATGGCGGAATTTCGGGAGGGTTGGGTTATGGGTCCGGACAATATCCATCCGAATTCTGTCTCTTGAGCTAAGAGTGAACCGAGTATGTTTTTCTTTAATCCATTGAGTAAAATACTTGGATAGATATCACTACCGATTAGTATATCCACGGGTTTGGGTTTGTGGAATTGCGTGTCTGCTAAAGTGAATCCAAGATTTTTAAGACCCTGCTTGGGTAAATTATCAGTTAGGCTTTTTAGTAAAAATGCCTGGGCTGATACCTTATAATTTGTGTTTAAGGGTGAGCAAACCGTGAACTCACAACTATTCGTTGGTGTTGCTGAAACTGCATTGTTTAGTCCGGTCACTTGGGCTGATACAGAGTGAGTGGGTATATCCAAACTTCTCTGAAGTCTTCGAGATATAAATGTGGTGCTGCTTTTTGCAGAGCTTACAGCTTTCTGTATCTATATTATTTTGAGTCAAGTTGAAATTAGTATTCCTTTGAGTATTAGAGGGTATACCAATTGGCGTTTCAGCCACGTTTGCATGAATGTGTTATATTTCTTTTCATCTGTTCTTTTAACTGTACCGGTGTGGAATGAGGGTGATTTTGCTACTGAAGCTTTGAAATTTCCAACAGATTTTGTATTTGTGGGTTAAAAAACTGTCGAAATTTGACCACGTCGGTAAATCTGAATTATCTGCTAGGGTATACTCAAAGGTTTCGAGAGTTTATTTAGGTAGTTTTGAACTACACAGATATATCAATATCGGATCACAGCTGTTTGTGTCAATCTCAAGATTGTTTAAATTGGTTAAAACGTTATTAACCGAACGTTGTAAGCTTTTTATAGTACAACCTGTTTCGTGAGTTACTTGGGGTAGGTTAAAAAGGGTCTTTAATTGCGTGTTTACCTGCAACCTCTTATTTTCGTATTGGTCGACTAAATTTTTAAAGGCTAGTATGAAACCATCATTTGTCAGGGGTACGTTATAACCTCTCTTGCTTCTCCTCGGGTCTTCTGAGTAAGGTGAAAGAGTCTTTCAACATTACTAATCCTCGGGTTATGGATATACGGGGCTGTAAACATATCCCGAAAGGTGGGCCAAGTCTCCGTACAAGATGTCGGTGTCGCATGGTGAACTGCAGGAGCGAAATCCATCATCGTGCCTTCTAAAGTCCTTTCCTAAATGGGTTGGGTTGACACCTGTGTTTTACGCGTATCTACATCTTCGTTGGCGGACGCTAGGCAAGAGAGGTACATTTGATAACTTTTTTGGTATTTTTCTTTCACTTTAAAGAAGTCGATGGTTTCATGACTTTCGCGAGAAATTCTTCTGATCGCATCGTATGAGCGCTTTGCTTTTTCATAGAGCGAATATAGTTCGACCCTTTTAATTTCTAGAGTATAGACCGATTCATCTGCAGTTTGGGTCTGAAGATGGTCTTCCACGAATTCAACTAAATCCGTTGTCGTAATTTTGAAATCTTCCATTTCCATTTTTGGGTAAGATTTATTTAATATGTGGATTGAACGAGCAAAATAAGTCGCGTAGAGTTAGAAAAATATAATAAAACAAACTTTAAAAACTTTTCGTAAAGTGATTTATTTATTTTCAACATTTCAAATTCATTTTCTTGAATCGTAAAAAAAAAATCGATAAATAAAATTTTTGCAGGTTTTTGCACTTTTTCGTTACCAACAAATATAAGCGAATGGGTGCACTATTCGTATGTTGGTATGTAAATACGGGTGTATATTTATTTATATATATAATTTTAGTTCAACGATAAGAATGCAATAGCCGACGGCAAAATATATGCATATATTTTATTGTTGCACTTCTTCTCTTGGGTAACTATATGTAGGTATGTGTATATATATAACTAAATAGTGCAAATCAAATTTTTGTCAACCCAATAAAACAAATAAATTATGCTTAAGTATTCTTAAGGACACAATTTGACAAATGGGCACTTTTTAACAAAGATGATTTGCACTTTATATTATTATTATATATAGAAAAAATATGGGTCGCACTTACAGCTTTTTTCCGGTTTTTGTTAATTTCGGTTTGTTTTTAGATACTTGTTGGGGTATTTTGTTGACTCGGCGTATAAGCTTTTTGTCTGTTGGGTGCACTCTTTAAACTTTTGGGTTTGGTTCTGGAACTCCAACGATGTGGTTGGTAAAATTCCCACGAAGACTTTTTCTTTTAATCATCCGGCTCGAAGGACCAAAAATTTCGGGGTATGTCGACATATGGGGCCGATTGCGAATAATTAAAACAAAGTTACTTTTAGGTCAAACGTTATAAATCTTTAATTTAATATATATTTGGGTATATACATACAAGTGTATAAGGATGTGTATTACCAATAATGATTAATTGTATTTGATTTCGTATTAACTWGTATTAGAATTGAGTATTAATATACATACGTATTGTGGTGATTTAAATATATGATTCCTTTTTTTCGTGCTGGGTTTATTCCCTTGTTGTGGATGTTTGATGATCAATCCTGGTGGACTCCTGGGTTGTATCCGTATTGTTTTGTGTAGTTACTTGAGATTGTACTTATTGTAATGTATCAATGTAACGTGTAGTTTGTATTATARTTGTTCACTTTATTTAAAACAGTTTAGCTCTCCTTGTTCACTTGTGTGTTCACTTGTCGAATTAGAATTCACTTTGTCTAATTATAAATTTCACTTGATGTTGTTCTCCTGTGTGCACTTGGATATGTCTCACTTGTGTATCGCTGCTGTGTTGACGGGATAATAATCTGCTTTTTTGTAAAAAGCGCGGGAAAAGTATTTTCTTTTGTTTCTTCTTCTGTTCTGTTGTTTGAAGTTGGGGCGGTTTATATTCCTCTGCATTACGCCTCTATTACTTTATGTAATTTGTGGGAGTAATGCAGAGGAGTATGTGTTTGGATTAAACAATACTTAAACATTATTTAACAAAATGAAATGTTGTCCGGATGATAGCATTCTGGGAAACGGGTTGCCTTCTGGAATAAAAAAGGTGGTAAAGCGTTGCTAAAGGATAATACGGCGTTGCCACATACATGTATTGTATTATGTATTTATAAATATATATAGAGAAATATGTTTGCATGTATGGATGTTTGCTTTTGTATTTTTTCTTTTATTTTTGTTTTATTTTATATGTTACAATTTTGATTATTGTATGTGCCTTTGCTTACTTAATTTATGAAATCCTGCTTATTGTTTTATTAAACATAAGAGATATGCCGGAAAATATGGGAAGTAAATTGAATTTTTTTTTTGTTAATATGTATTTGAATACACGAACGTTAGCTAAAACATAAGCCAAAAAATAAGGTGACATTGTATTTATTTTGAAAATTCTTTATTTATTCTTCCAAATCAATTTCATCCCTTTCAAAGTAATCCGCATTAGATGTAGCACATTATGCCAACGGATTTTCCAATCTTCGAAATACAGGTTGTAGTCACTTTCCGGGATGTCCTTCAGTTCAATCTTCGCTGCGGCTTGAATATCGTATAAAAACGGTGTCCCCGGAGCGGTCGTTTGAGCTTGGTGAACCGCCAGAAGTCGCACGACGCCAGATCAGGTGGGTTGAGTTTTTGGCAAAATGATCATTGAATGCAAATTCTTTGCTCAACAAATTTCGACATCGCAAAAAAACGAAAAACTCACTTTTAGCAGCTCACAAAACGACACGTATCTCAAACACTAATGAATATTTTGACGTGAAATTTGACATAAATGTGACTGACAGTACTACCAACCTAAAAGAGATAATTCTCCAAATTCTTCGACTCGCGCAGTTTAAACATATCATACCGAACAGTTTTCGGTCTTTCCGGTAAATTAAACTCAAAAATTAGCACCGTTTGGTAACCAAATTAAATTGATAAATGGAATGTGTCATAGGTTTTATATTCCTATATATACATACTCTAGCAAAGCCGTCAACCCCGTTTCGCCACCAGATGGCTTCGTTTTAAGTAACATTTCGTTTGGTGCTTAAAAGATGAAGACAATTTTTTGTTTGTTTTATATTTGAAAAGGAAAAAGAATTATACTATTTCATTTCACAATAGTAGTGAATTCATTTCGATTGCAAAAATGAAGTGTTATTAAGTTGTACTTCTCTAAGTAAATGAAAGCGAATCCAAAGTAGATGCTGAATCGAAGCGTTATACATGTCTGCAAATTATCCGTTTCATTGAAGTGCTCTTTGGTAAACCACATTTTTTGTTTTTTGGTCTGACATTAACACAAACAAAGCGGATGGTTTCCCAACTCGTGAACACGCTACGTATAACTGCCCATGTGAAAAGCAATGATTTTCTACATTTATCCGGCAAACACTAAGCGATTGGCCTTGGGACTTGTTAATTGTCATTGTGAACGCAAGGCGAACTGGAAATTACAATCGTTTGAAGTCAAACAGAAGATCAGTCGGAATCATTGATATTCGAGGAATACATACATTTTCACCTGCGTACTTACCGTTAATAATGGTTGCCTCAATCAAATTCGGCATAAGTCTTTTTACCGAAAGTCGAGTACMGTTGCAAAGTCGCGATGGATTCAAATAACGCAATATCATAATAACTGTGCCAACTTTGAGTTGCAAGTTATGTGGTGGAAATCCTGGTAACTCCAGAGGGTTCAAAATCTCCATTGGATAATTTACTACATCATCGGGATTTGTTATGGAATCAACGGATTTGTATGTCACCAAATCGCCAGCAATTTTTGATTGAATGGWGAAATTCAGTGCGTGTACATCATTATTCTTTGCGGCAAGAATTGTGCATCACTTTGCTCAGTTTGAAGTTGAACTCTCATATTAGTGGTTAGCGATAATGTTTTTTACGTTATTCCATAAAGGTGATATCTTCAGGCAAGCATTCAATTCTTCTGCAGGTGTTCCACGGTGAATTACTGGCTGAAATCGCCTGCCAACAATATCATCAAGCCGCCAACAATTTTGTTATTTCGCCGAAGATCGTTCAGTGTGAAGTTAAGTGCTAAGTGTGATTTCTTATGTGACACTGTGCACTCATCCCAAACAATTGCATTGCATCTTCAATTTTCCCATTGCACTGGATCGGCAAATATTGCATGTTAGAGTATCAATTGTGTTTAAATTAAGTGGCAACTTAAGCGAAGAATGTTCATACGACCGCCATCTAGAAGAGTCGCCACAATTCCAGATGATGCTAACGCCAAAGCTATGTCACATCTTGATCGAATAGTGGCCAAAATAAATTAAATGACAAATGTTTCCCTGTTCCTCAAGGTGCGTCCAGGAAGAATAGAGCACCAGTATTATTGTCCACCGCTTGCATTAATGTCTCATATACCTGTTTTTGCTGTTCATTCAGCAAAGGCACATTATTTCGAACGAATTCCTGCAATGTATCAACATTGAATTGCTGCTCTCGATTTAATTCTTGGTTGAATGCATCGTACATCGATCGATTTGGCGCAATCATTCCTACTTCAATCAGTAGCTTGTTTGCAATAGTCAAGCATTGATCCTTAATCAGAATCAATCCTTCATTTTTGATTTGATCAGTTATTTGAATGTCAGGATTATTCGTTTAAATGCGCAAGCAATGCAAGATATCTTCACATATGTATGTTGTCTTTGTATTTGTTCCATAACTGAATTTCTTCTGAAGGAAAATATGTGGTGATGATAATTGCGAACAACGTTCGTATTTGGTACGCATTTGATAAAACAACTGAATCCGCGAGTGCTAAATCCCAATGAGAATCGTTCTACGKTTGGCATTGGTAGCCATTCACAGTTTTCAAATACGCAAATGATTTTGGTCCACGTACATTTACCAACAGCAGTCGCTAATAAAAACATTCATCATTTCTAGAATGAACAGTATACATGTGACCTAGTGCATCAGGGGAAAACACCTGTGGCCAGTCTGGAACTGGCGTTCCTTGTTTGCGACGTTGTAATTTCTTTGTTAAATAGTTCCAAGTGTAATAGCAGAAACAGCCAAAAACGCTAATCCCTTCCTCCCTTTCTTTCGTTAGCGAGCAAAAGGTGTTAAAAGTTAAACATGCAGGAAAAACGTAGAAATCATACAATTCTAAAAATGTGTCAGCAGCAATATGGAAGTAGACAATAGCAGTGAAATGTTTTTAAGTTTGTGCGAATTGTACTCTTTATATGCTTTATAACAAAAGTATAAAAGCAAAAAAGGAAAAAGAAGGTACCAAATTCGCCCAATCAATAAAAACTGGGGCTGTTCTGGTTACCAGTTAAAAATTTTGCTGGTAATGAAAAACAGCGAACCAGAAGAACTTTTTTTACACACAAGGATGCCACCGGACTTCTATAATTTGCTGCTGATTTTGGTATGGAAATCATTGAAAAAGCCAAGGCAGTAGATTGGACCCTAGGAAAGGCTCTCGGTGGTATTATTGTAAGTTGRTTTGTTGCGTTTAGCAAATTACGTATATGCATGTGTACAAGGTGTGTTCAAAAAGTATCGTGAATTTTGTGTTTTTTCAAAAATTATTTATTTATTCATGAATATCCATTTCGTTCCCTTCAAAGTAGTCCCCACGAGATATTATACACTTGTGCCAACGGTTTTTCCAATCTTCGAAGCACTTCAAAAAATCATTTTTTTTTTATCTTCAGCTCCTCTTTCGATGCCGTCTTTATCTCCTCAAGAGAAGCGTAACGTCGTCCTTTCATGGACCTCTTCAGCTTAGGGAACAAGAAAAAGTCACAGGGGGCCAGATCTGGGGAATACGGTGGCTGCGGCATCGTTAGTGTGTTGGTTTTTTCCAAAAAGTCGCGCACAAGCAACGATGTGTGAGCAGGGGCGTTATCGTGGTGCAAAMGGCAATTTTTGTCACATCTTCCCGGCCTTCTGACAATATTTTGTACCACCGATAAACATCGCTTCGGTCCAAGGTAGCTTCTCCGTACAGGTTCTCCATCCATTTTTTGAATAGGTAAAAATCGAAGACGATCCAAAACACGTGCAAGCAAAGCACCTGTCAACAATTAAATGAACATTCAAAATGGACCAGCTTATCGGCATAAGTGAGAGACATGAGTACCAACATAACGCCACAAAAAAATTCGAAATTCGAATATACATAACCCGCAAAAATTCAAAATTCGCGATACTTTTTGAACACTCTCGTGTACGTACTTTTCTTACAATTCTTAGGTATTTGTCCCAAAGCGTGTCGGTACAGAGCATTGCATGGAGCTATAAGTTAGGAAAGTCAACAGTACGCAAAATCATAGTAGAGACATGTGAAGTAATCTGGCAGCTACTTTCCGCAATTTATGTAAGCGAGCCAACAGAGCCACAATACGAGGACATTGCAAAAGATTTTTATAATATGTGGGACATTCCGAATTGTGTCGGTGCAATTGATGGTAATCATGTTGCTATTAAGTGCCCGGCCAATTCCAAATCGATGTTCTACAATTATAAAAAAATCGTTAGCATTGTGTTGATGGCTGTATGTGATGCGAAATATAGGTTCACAGCAGTTAGTATTGGCAATTATGGAAGTCAAAGTTAATACCAAACACTCTGTCTTTGCCACTATCTGACGTGTCAMCGGAAGCTTTTCCTGACTTTTTCGTTGGAGATGCTACATTCCCATTACGAAGCAATTAGTTGCGCCCGTTTCCCGGAGCTAATCTAACACACACGAACCGTATTTCCAACTGTCGATTGTCACGCGCTCGTAGAGTCATGGAAAATTTCTTTGGTATATCGAGATTCTCGGTGGAGAATTTTGTGAAAAAATTGTGTCGGCTTGCATAGCCTTACATAATTTTATAATGTTGAATGATCACAATCCCTGGTATTATCCGGAGAGCTGTGTAGATCGAGTGGAAGSACATAACATTGTTCATGCCGGTGAGTGGCGCCGCGAAAATGAAAACAACCCTTTACGACCAATGCGAACTTCGGTGCGTAGAGGTCGTGCAAATGCGTTGAACTTACGAGAAAGACTTACTAACTATTTGATAAATGAAGGATCTGTACCATTCCAGAACAATTGAGACGCTATTACAGGAGGATCATATGCTCCTGGAGGACCTTATAAGAAATAATTACCAATTTTTTTTAATTCATGAGATCATTTATTTCATTTTTTTTAATTAAAGGCAAATGCATATGTTTAGAATTATTTAAATAATAAATTAATTATTTAACAACGTATAAATAAAACTAAAAAATAATTTAAAAATAACTACTTCATAACTCTCTATTATAAGAAATTATATATTATATGTGTATATATTATATATTGAATTAATTTTACATTTCATTTAATAATATGCTTTTCTGTGCACCTCAAATGCAGCTTGTAAAATTTTCTCCATTGCCCTAGCTTGTTTTTCTTCGTCCATTTGAAGATCTCGATGGCTTCCATCGCACTTGCGTAGGGCAGGATGGTGAAGGCAGCGAGGTTGATGTGGAAGGAGTCGGGGATGGTTTCTCCACTACGTTTTGCGCCACTGGGAAAGCAGGCGGTGGCGACGGCAGCGATATTGTAATCGGGCTTAATGGCGACAGGGGCCATAACGGTGATAGCATTTCTACCTCGTGCGCATGTCCTTGTGGCTGCAATTGAGCTTTTTCAGCYGGGGATTGCAACTCACGCTGATCATCGACATCTGTTTCACAAATATTTTGTGAGCATCTAAGCCTGTAAATTTAGGTTTTTATTACTAATGCAAGTTTATATGTTCAATTAGTATACTAAAACTTACGGCCGCGCTACAATATGTGACTTCAGAAACTACATAGCCTCCAACAAATGCCACTGCCTTTGGAATTCCATCCCGCTGCCTGGGGGGCGTTAGCCTTTCGCATTTCGCTCCCGTTCCGGTCCCGAAGTGTTAGCCATCTACAGCGACACATTTCTCCTTTATAAATATAATTATTTATTATTGACAACATAAAGAGTTACATATGAAAAAGCAAATTACCACTTGCATTCATTTCTCCCCCGATTTCATTCCACAAATTATCTTTCCTGGATTGCAGCTTGTAGTATGGACTACTCTTGTTAAATAGTTCATTTTTCGTCTTAACTAAAGCTATTAATTTTTCGTCATCCATTGTTTATTTATTTTCACACAATAAATTTTTGATTTGACGTTTGTTGTAGTGACGCTTGTATACATTTGAACAATGTTGCCATTGCTCAATACGCATATATAGATTTGTACACATCTAAGTTTTCAATTACAATTTTTCATAATATAAAATATCAAAACAGTTTATATATTTATTATATATTAAAAATAGTTTATATGTTTATAAATAATAGCATTCGACTCTGATTTTGAGTTATTTTAAGAAACTTTCAAACGTATTGAARACAACTTTTATAATTACTACAGTAAATCCAGATTGGCAACCTTGCGTTGTGAGAGAGCAATCAGCTGACACGTTTCTACGGCAAAAATCCAAATGCCATGGGTTCCTACGGTATCCTACGGCAAAGAGAGAAGGGAGTACAGTTTTTCGCTGTTCACTTACATTGCCAAAAGCACTGCTAAATGTACAACTGTGGGATATCTTTCATGAATTTGAAATGACAATAATCGCCACAGTGCTTCATTAGTACTGACGTATCTACACATTTGGAAGTTGCTGATTTCGTCATTCGCATTTTTCGACGCAATACCAAACTGAGCCATGTCGCTTCGTTTTGTAACGTACTTGCACAATTATTTGACAGATCTGGCCGAATGACAGCTCTCAACGTCTGCATGTGWAATTTTGTATGTAACACCTGTTTTATGCTATATGCCACCTTTTCCGCACTCACCGTATAGGTATCCAATTTGAAAAAAAAAGAAAGTCACGTTTGCACTTAATTGTTGAATTCACTTTCTAATTAATTATATATTTATTTATTKCCTCACAACAAAGGTATACACAATATTCTAATTCTGAACAAAATGTGCGCAAAAAAACGGAAAACTTTAGCCTCAACGATGGGGTACAAAATGTTTTAATTTAAGAATAACATAAAAGTAAACGTTCGCCAAAGGGAAKCGAGTTGATCGGATGGATGTCGAATCGCCAGAGTGTTTCTTGATAAAGTTGTCTGTCCTTTGGTTCGGCGAAAGTAGGTGATGGTGTGTGAAGTCGTTGTGTGTGTTAGAGCGTGGTATATAATGCGAGAAAATGTGGAATGTGGCGTGCCAACGTTGCATACAAGGATGTGTGGGATGGTGTTGTCGGGCAGAAGTGGGAAGGCTGATACCAGTTTCGCCAGCATGTGTTTCGAAAATTCGTGATAGCAGTGGCCAATATGGTACAATGAATTAATTTTCGACCTCAATCTCTTGATTTTGAACTTTAACTTTGATAATTCTACTATTATCTTCTTTTGAACGCCGACGGTAAACTAAATATCCATCGTTCCCTGTGACTGTTTCAGCAACTAAAATCCGCGGATATCGTTTTCTGTACTTTCCATCAACCATGCAAGGCGATAATGGATTTAATGCACCGCACGGTCCATGCACCATCTGTGTCGTCACAATTCCGTGTAGATGGGGATCTGTGACTGGATCAGGAATTTTAGCTGATATGATGTCATCCATTTAATTTGAATGTAATTTGGTCAGCAACCAAATTAGGATATGAGCATGCRATAGTCCACGCCTCTGCCATTCCACCGAGTACATATAACAACGTGTGTAACCAAAAACTCGATACTGAAAACCTTGAGTTTTTGCTGAAATACTCTGGTGATTATGTTATGGCGATCTTGCGGTTTTTAGCCCGGTTCCAACGCACGTTCAATTTCTGTCCACTTCAGATTGCATGTGAACGTAATAAATAAATCCAGAGTTCCATAATTTCGCACGTACGTCATAGCGTCGTGAGCGTATTCGTGCATGTGGCGTGGCCTTCCGATATATGATGATGGGAGAATCGTCTGACGTCCAATATTCTGAACATTACCATCTGAATGAATACCATCACGCAAGTGTATATAGTCCTCAGATCGTAGCTTTGCCTGATGGAATCGGATAAACGCTAACGTTCGGTCTCGACTTTGTCATACATATCGGGAGCGAATTGCTGAAATAGCCGAATGACATTCTCCTCATGTGTACGAATCATCATACGATACKCATAGTAATTCTTTGTGCTTAGATTTTTATTCGTTGATACGCCTGAAGATGCAAAATTAAATGAATTGTTAATGAAAACCAATAACAGCAATAATTAGTGTGTGAATATTGTACCTGTAGTTGGATCAACATCTTCAACGTGGTGTCGTATCCGTCTTGCCCTTGCCAATAAATGATTTAATATTTTAACACATCGTACAAACGATGTGTCCCGTTTACACGATGCAAATATTGCTTCTTTGCTGATCGACAATGTCTCGCGATTTAGATGGATCGCCAACAATAATTGCAGCAACATCATTAACGGTAGGTGCATTGAATCTTCGCACATGTTCACCTGTTGGGGTTCAATCCGCTCTTATGACAAATTTGTGCGTATCCGATGGCAATCGTTCCAATGCTGTTTTGAATATATTAACCGCAGGATTATTAGCGTGAAAAAATGCTTGGAACTGTTCAATAATTCATTCACCGCACATTCAGCTGATCCACCATCGAAGAAATTAAATAAATTTTTAGAAATTAATGCGGTTCATCTGGTGTTGGTACCAGTGAACCATGCAAATGATATATTTGTCCTTGTATCTGTAATTGCATACAATCATTTGTTGAAGAATACAATGTAACATCTGATCGTGTGATGGTGTGGTGTGTGGTGTATATGTAGTTGTTATGTGTTGCAATTCAATGATGTGTTGAAAAAATGGCTGGAATCGGGACCATTTTCATCGAACGATGGTTTCAGTGGCTGTGGTGGTGTAAGTAATGGATGTAGTTTGACTTTTCCCACTTGCGCAGCACAATCCAGCCGTTTCTCTTTTGAACTTTAACGCATTGCAATATCGGTATATAGTCGTCATTGGTCCAATATCTAACTTTCATCATTACTGTAGTTCGCAGTGGGATCATATTGGATTGTCAAGCGATTGTGTGATGCCAGTGATCTTCGTGTCCTCACGCGTTGTCTCAATCGGGCATTTTCTCTTATTATATTTTGTCTTTCTTCGCTTAAGTGCTGGAAATACACTTTTTGCTGGCTTGCATGTCCTGTGCGGCGGTCGATGTTCGCACGTCGTCCTCTACGCATTTTGGATTATTTACAGAGTGGTGAATTTAACCTCAAATGCACGATCCGCATAATTTGCACCGTTCAACTTACCACCTTAAAGACAAATGAATGCTGTTGAAAATTTGCATAATATTTGTGATTGATTTGATGATTTTCCATTGAAATGTTAGGAAACGAATAATTTATTTGTTTTAATTTTTTTCACAATTTCACAGTGAACACAATACCGGTTTATCACATGAAATTAACTGAGCAGAGAAAAATGAGTAGTTGTCAAACAATGTATTACGCACCGGCGCCATCTACTTAAAATATTGGTTTGTAGTACATGATATGTATCAGAGATGGCGCTGTGTGTGAAAAAAAATTTTCCCGCTTTTCTGTTGAAATTTTTAGTTATAGCGTCAGGAAAGAAAGCCCGACTTATTTTTATATAGTAGATTTTGTGTTTTGTTAAAAAATATTAATTGTACAGAAACGTTCAATTAATTGAGTACAGGGAATAAAATTTACATTAAATGATCTTTCTAATGTTGTATGCCTTTGATGGAACGSATATCAAAAATGGATTTCGTTATTACGGCCCATTCAAACTTCTCCGTCCACTGCTAGCTGAATGTTATACAGGGTCCGGCACTCGAAGTGTAACCAACTTCTGAAAATTCGCGCAGCTATCGCACTGGAATCAGCTGTTTATAAATTTGATGAATGACAGTTCGGAGTATTATTCACAAGTATATGAAAGCGTTTTGCCAAAAGTGAACGCAAAACAAAGTGATCAGCGATGGAATTCAAACGTAATAGTGTGATTGAAAGTAAATGCAAAGATGGCAAACAAACATTTCGGTCGCAAACCATGGACATTCAACAAGACTCAGCACCGTCTCACAAAGTGCGAGTGAACCAAGAATGGATAAAAAACAACGTTTCGAACTTTATTACGACCACACAATGGCTCTCGAAGTCACCAAATGCGATCCAATCGATTATTCTCTCTGAGTCATTTTGAAGAGCAAGATCCGAAGTAAAAAATACACCAGTCTCGGGATGCTGAAGAAAGCCATTGTCCGTGAGTGGGCCAAAATACCGGAAAGTCACATTCGGGCAGCTTGCGATTCGTTTTTTAACCGTCTCAAGGCCATAGTTAAGGCAAAAGGTGGCCATATCGAGCGAAAGCCAATTGGTCCTGAATTTATGATTATTTTC